>NC_064639.1:906099110-906260711 GCF_023864345.2 Schistocerca serialis cubense | reverse complement strand
CGTCGGCCTGGCCTCACAAGTTGCTGTGTCCCGGTGCCTCCGAGGCACTGAACTTTAACGACAAGGAGTGCTGCCTATCGTTGCAACAGCTGCAGCAACACCGCAATCAACTGGGCCGGCAGTGCACGTGTAGCAACAGAACACGTTATCCAGGAAGTACAGTGTCTCTACGTCTAATATTGGGTACGGTATTTAGGCAGTTTCCAGGACAAGCAGTTCACCCGTGCCTCGGTAGCGCAGTAGGCAGCGCGTAAGTCTCATAATCTTAAGGTCGTGAGTTCGATCCTCACCCGGGGCATTTAATTTTCTGTGACTGATGCTGGTGCTGTTGCTAGGGCGCCAACGTATTTCTTGTTTGTTATCCACAACGTTTCAACGCTTCAGCGGGAGAATGTTTACTTCCTGTTATTGCTACTTACTGCTTCCCTTTTCCTCTTCTCCCAGCAGAGCACGAAGCCAAAAGCACTGCTCTGCGACGTTTGAGGTGCGCGCCTTGCCAGTCAGTATGTGTAAAGATGCTCGCAAAGAGAGAGGGGCGCCGACGCGGCCCTCGACACGAAATGCGACAAGCGACCGTACGAACGGTCGAATGAAACGGCCACATCCGGTGTGGTCTAGTGGCTAGGATACCTGGCTTTCACCCAGGAGGCCCGGGTTCGATTCCCGGTACCGGAACGGAATTTTTTCCACACGAATCGTGACAAGTTTGAGCTGTCCGAGCGGCCGTTTCCCGTCCTGCTCGCAATATAGCTACTGTTTCGTGACCGTCAGCAGAATATAGACTAGGGAAGCAGACACACGACGCCCATAGAAATGGTGTATGGCTTCATGCCACCCGTTTCCAGCGTAGGGCTGAGCAACTGCGTCTGCCGAGGCCCGTTAGCCCAGTTGGTTAGGGCGTCGTGCTAATAACGCGAAGGTCGTGGGTTCGATCCCCCCACGGGCCACTACTCTTTTACTACTGCGAAAAGGCAGCGCCGATTTCAGCTGGCGAGTGTGATGACCAAAAGATCATCACCCTGCGTGGAAGTTGACAGAGGATCCGAACCCGACTCGTCGGGAAGCACAACAGCATTCACTCGGCAATGGCCATAATATCTTGAATACACTGGTTCTCAACCGATAAAGAGAAAATGAAAGAAAATGTCCGATTGCCGATGCGTAACAACTTTGGCCCTGGTCAGTACTTGGGCGGGTGAGCGCATGGGAACACAGGGCACTATTGGCAGTTTTACTTCCTATTTTTGTTTCTCCTTTGACTGATTCGGTCAGGGAAACGCCACCGTGAAATGAAGGGGGCGTGCTGTGTGTCCATCGCCTCGCCTCTCCTTGCCTCTCTCAGTCGTTTCTCGTGCTTGTCGTTTTGATATAGGCCGATTTGAGAGCGTCAGCTCTCGCGTCAGCTGAGCAAAGTCGAGACAAGTCGAGACACACTAAGGGCTGGCGCTTGGAAGGCAACTATGCTGACCATTACACCACCACCGCACAAGCGAGCGCCCCGCCTCCGCGCTGTGTCGGCTTCCCGCCTGTCGGCAGCGGCCGAAGGTGATCGTACCCGGCAGGCGCATTTCGAGGCAGGCTAGGGGAGCACATCCAGACGCATTCGGACAGCGTATCCGCGCACATTTCGCATCCTTTGGCAAGAGTCGGCGCCGGCGACGCAAGAGTACGCAGAGGACCGCGTTCTGGCGGCATTTTTAAGCAGTGCAGTGCAGGATTCAGCGTCTGCAGCACCTTCTCCACAGAATGCTACGGCGCTTGACGGCAGTCCCACTTTCCCTTGAGACATCTGCTCGGGAAGCAGCGTGAAGTTACCGCTGGCCCGAGCATCGGTGGTTCAGTGGTAGAATGCTCGCCTGCCACGCGGGCGGCCCGGGTTCGATTCCCGGCCGATGTATCATTTTGCTTTTCCCGCGATAATGCTGCCGCGTGGCTTGCGCGCTTGAGATGCACGATCCACAAGAATGTATAGCTGGATTCCCTTGAGAAGAACCGAGAACGCAGCACTCGCGGGTCCCCACTAGGACGCTCGCATCATGTTCTACAGACTAGCGTCGGCCTGGCCTCACAAGTTGCTGTGTCCCGGTGCCTCCGAGGCACTGAACTTTAACGACAAGGAGTGCTGCCTATCGTTGCAACAGCTGCAGCAACACCGCAATCAACTGGGCCGGCAGTGCACGTGTAGCAACAGAACACGTTATCCAGGAAGTACAGTGTCTCTACGTCTAATATTGGGTACGGTATTTAGGCAGTTTCCAGGACAAGCAGTTCACCCGTGCCTCGGTAGCGCAGTAGGCAGCGCGTAAGTCTCATAATCTTAAGGTCGTGAGTTCGATCCTCACCCGGGGCATTTAATTTTCTGTGACTGATGCTGGTGCTGTTGCTAGGGCGCCAACGTATTTCTTGTTTGTTATCCACAACGTTTCAACGCTTCAGCGGGAGAATGTTTACTTCCTGTTATTGCTACTTACTGCTTCCCTTTTCCTCTTCTCCCAGCAGAGCACGAAGCCAAAAGCACTGCTCTGCGACGTTTGAGGTGCGCGCCTTGCCAGTCAGTATGTGTAAAGATGCTCGCAAAGAGAGAGGGGCGCCGACGCGGCCCTCGACACGAAATGCGACAAGCGACCGTACGAACGGTCGAATGAAACGGCCACATCCGGTGTGGTCTAGTGGCTAGGATACCTGGCTTTCACCCAGGAGGCCCGGGTTCGATTCCCGGTACCGGAACGGAATTTTTTCCACACGAATCGTGACAAGTTTGAGCTGTCCGAGCGGCCGTTTCCCGTCCTGCTCGCAATATAGCTACTGTTTCGTGACCGTCAGCAGAATATAGACTAGGGAGGCAGACACACGACGCCCATAGAAATGGTGTATGGCTTCATGCCACCCGTTTCCAGCGTAGGGCTGAGCAACTGCGTCTGCCGAGGCCCGTTAGCTCAGTTGGTTAGAGCGTCGTGCTAATAACGCGAAGGTCGTGGGTTCGATCCCCCCACGGGCCACTACTCTTTTACTACTGCGAAAAGGCAGCGCCGATTTCAGCTGGCGAGTGTGATGACCAAAAGATCATCACCCTGCGTGGAAGTTGACAGAGGATCCGAACCCGACTCGTCGGGAAGCACTACAGCATTCACTCGGCAATGGCCATAATATCTTGAATACACTGGTTCTCAACCGATAAAGAGAAAATGAAAGAAAATGTCCGATTGCCGATGCGTAACAACTTTGGCCCTGGTCAGTACTTGGGCGGGTGAGCGCATGGGAACACAGGGCACTATTGGCAGTTTTACTTCCTATTTTTGTTTCTCCTTTGACTGATTCGGTCAGGGAAACGCCACCGTGAAATGAAGGGGGCGTGCTGTGTGTCCATCGCCTCGCCTCTCCTTGCCTCTCTCAGTCGTTTCTCGTGCTTGTCGTTTTGATATAGGCCGATTTGAGAGCGTCAGCTCTCGCGTCAGCTGAGCAAAGTCGAGACAAGTCGAGACACACTAAGGGCTGGCGCTTGGAAGGCAACTATGCTGACCATTACACCACCACCGCACAAGCGAGCGCCCCGCCTCCGCGCTGTGTCGGCTTCCCGCCTGTCGGCAGCGGCCGAAGGTGATCGTACCCGGCAGGCGCATTTCGAGGCAGGCTAGGGGAGCACATCCAGACGCATTCGGACAGCGTATCCGCGCACATTTCGCATCCTTTGGCAAGAGTCGGCGCCGGCGACGCAAGAGTACGCAGAGGACCGCGTTCTGGCGGCATTTTTAAGCAGTGCAGTGCAGGATTCAGCGTCTGCAGCACCTTCTCCACAGAATGCTACGGCGCTTGACGGCAGTCCCACTTTCCCTTGAGACATCTGCTCGGGAAGCAGCGTGAAGTTACCGCTGGCCCGAGCATCGGTGGTTCAGTGGTAGAATGCTCGCCTGCCACGCGGGCGGCCCGGGTTCGATTCCCGGCCGATGTATCATTTTGCTTTTCCCGCGATAATGCTGCCGCGTGGCTTGCGCGCTTGAGATGCACGATCCACAAGAATGTATAGCTGGATTCCCTTGAGAAGAACCGAGAACGCAGCACTCGCGGGTCCCCACTAGGACGCTCGCATCATGTTCTACAGACTAGCGTCGGCCTGGCCTCACAAGTTGCTGTGTCCCGGTGCCTCCGAGGCACTGAACTTTAACGACAAGGAGTGCTGCCTATCGTTGCAACAGCTGCAGCAACACCGCAATCAACTGGGCCGGCAGTGCACGTGTAGCAACAGAACACGTTATCCAGGAAGTACAGTGTCTCTACGTCTAATATTGGGTACGGTATTTAGGCAGTTTCCAGGACAAGCAGTTCACCCGTGCCTCGGTAGCGCAGTAGGCAGCGCGTAAGTCTCATAATCTTAAGGTCGTGAGTTCGATCCTCACCCGGGGCATTTAATTTTCTGTGACTGATGCTGGTGCTGTTGCTAGGGCGCCAACGTATTTCTTGTTTGTTATCCACAACGTTTCAACGCTTCAGCGGGAGAATGTTTACTTCCTGTTATTGCTACTTACTGCTTCCCTTTTCCTCTTCTCCCAGCAGAGCACGAAGCCAAAAGCACTGCTCTGCGACGTTTGAGGTGCGCGCCTTGCCAGTCAGTATGTGTAAAGATGCTCGCAAAGAGAGAGGGGCGCCGACGCGGCCCTCGACACGAAATGCGACAAGCGACCGTACGAACGGTCGAATGAAACGGCCACATCCGGTGTGGTCTAGTGGCTAGGATACCTGGCTTTCACCCAGGAGGCCCGGGTTCGATTCCCGGTACCGGAACGGAATTTTTTCCACACGAATCGTGACAAGTTTGAGCTGTCCGAGCGGCCGTTTCCCGTCCTGCTCGCAATATAGCTACTGTTTCGTGACCGTCAGCAGAATATAGACTAGGGAGGCAGACACACGACGCCCATAGAAATGGTGTATGGCTTCATGCCACCCGTTTCCAGCGTAGGGCTGAGCAACTGCGTCTGCCGAGGCCCGTTAGCTCAGTTGGTTAGAGCGTCGTGCTAATAACGCGAAGGTCGTGGGTTCGATCCCCCCACGGGCCACTACTCTTTTACTACTGCGAAAAGGCAGCGCCGATTTCAGCTGGCGAGTGTGATGACCAAAAGATCATCACCCTGCGTGGAAGTTGACAGAGGATCCGAACCCGACTCGTCGGGAAGCACTACAGCATTCACTCGGCAATGGCCATAATATCTTGAATACACTGGTTCTCAACCGATAAAGAGAAAATGAAAGAAAATGTCCGATTGCCGATGCGTAACAACTTTGGCCCTGGTCAGTACTTGGGCGGGTGAGCGCATGGGAACACAGGGCACTATTGGCAGTTTTACTTCCTATTTTTGTTTCTCCTTTGACTGATTCGGTCAGGGAAACGCCACCGTGAAATGAAGGGGGCGTGCTGTGTGTCCATCGCCTCGCCTCTCCTTGCCTCTCTCAGTCGTTTCTCGTGCTTGTCGTTTTGATATAGGCCGATTTGAGAGCGTCAGCTCTCGCGTCAGCTGAGCAAAGTCGAGACAAGTCGAGACACACTAAGGGCTGGCGCTTGGAAGGCAACTATGCTGACCATTACACCACCACCGCACAAGCGAGCGCCCCGCCTCCGCGCTGTGTCGGCTTCCCGCCTGTCGGCAGCGGCCGAAGGTGATCGTACCCGGCAGGCGCATTTCGAGGCAGGCTAGGGGAGCACATCCAGACGCATTCGGACAGCGTATCCGCGCACATTTCGCATCCTTTGGCAAGAGTCGGCGCCGGCGACGCAAGAGTACGCAGAGGACCGCGTTCTGGCGGCATTTTTAAGCAGTGCAGTGCAGGATTCAGCGTCTGCAGCACCTTCTCCACAGAATGCTACGGCGCTTGACGGCAGTCCCACTTTCCCTTGAGACATCTGCTCGGGAAGCAGCGTGAAGTTACCGCTGGCCCGAGCATCGGTGGTTCAGTGGTAGAATGCTCGCCTGCCACGCGGGCGGCCCGGGTTCGATTCCCGGCCGATGTATCATTTTGCTTTTCCCGCGATAATGCTGCCGCGTGGCTTGCGCGCTTGAGATGCACGATCCACAAGAATGTATAGCTGGATTCCCTTGAGAAGAACCGAGAACGCAGCACTCGCGGGTCCCCACTAGGACGCTCGCATCATGTTCTACAGACTAGCGTCGGCCTGGCCTCACAAGTTGCTGTGTCCCGGTGCCTCCGAGGCACTGAACTTTAACGACAAGGAGTGCTGCCTATCGTTGCAACAGCTGCAGCAACACCGCAATCAACTGGGCCGGCAGTGCACGTGTAGCAACAGAACACGTTATCCAGGAAGTACAGTGTCTCTACGTCTAATATTGGGTACGGTATTTAGGCAGTTTCCAGGACAAGCAGTTCACCCGTGCCTCGGTAGCGCAGTAGGCAGCGCGTAAGTCTCATAATCTTAAGGTCGTGAGTTCGATCCTCACCCGGGGCATTTAATTTTCTGTGACTGATGCTGGTGCTGTTGCTAGGGCGCCAACGTATTTCTTGTTTGTTATCCACAACGTTTCAACGCTTCAGCGGGAGAATGTTTACTTCCTGTTATTGCTACTTACTGCTTCCCTTTTCCTCTTCTCCCAGCAGAGCACGAAGCCAAAAGCACTGCTCTGCGACGTTTGAGGTGCGCGCCTTGCCAGTCAGTATGTGTAAAGATGCTCGCAAAGAGAGAGGGGCGCCGACGCGGCCCTCGACACGAAATGCGACAAGCGACCGTACGAACGGTCGAATGAAACGGCCACATCCGGTGTGGTCTAGTGGCTAGGATACCTGGCTTTCACCCAGGAGGCCCGGGTTCGATTCCCGGTACCGGAACGGAATTTTTTCCACACGAATCGTGACAAGTTTGAGCTGTCCGAGCGGCCGTTTCCCGTCCTGCTCGCAATATAGCTACTGTTTCGTGACCGTCAGCAGAATATAGACTAGGGAGGCAGACACACGACGCCCATAGAAATGGTGTATGGCTTCATGCCACCCGTTTCCAGCGTAGGGCTGAGCAACTGCGTCTGCCGAGGCCCGTTAGCTCAGTTGGTTAGAGCGTCGTGCTAATAACGCGAAGGTCGTGGGTTCGATCCCCCCACGGGCCACTACTCTTTTACTACTGCGAAAAGGCAGCGCCGATTTCAGCTGGCGAGTGTGATGACCAAAAGATCATCACCCTGCGTGGAAGTTGACAGAGGATCCGAACCCGACTCGTCGGGAAGCACTACAGCATTCACTCGGCAATGGCCATAATATCTTGAATACACTGGTTCTCAACCGATAAAGAGAAAATGAAAGAAAATGTCCGATTGCCGATGCGTAACAACTTTGGCCCTGGTCAGTACTTGGGCGGGTGAGCGCATGGGAACACAGGGCACTATTGGCAGTTTTACTTCCTATTTTTGTTTCTCCTTTGACTGATTCGGTCAGGGAAACGCCACCGTGAAATGAAGGGGGCGTGCTGTGTGTCCATCGCCTCGCCTCTCCTTGCCTCTCTCAGTCGTTTCTCGTGCTTGTCGTTTTGATATAGGCCGATTTGAGAGCGTCAGCTCTCGCGTCAGCTGAGCAAAGTCGAGACAAGTCGAGACACACTAAGGGCTGGCGCTTGGAAGGCAACTATGCTGACCATTACACCACCACCGCACAAGCGAGCGCCCCGCCTCCGCGCTGTGTCGGCTTCCCGCCTGTCGGCAGCGGCCGAAGGTGATCGTACCCGGCAGGCGCATTTCGAGGCAGGCTAGGGGAGCACATCCAGACGCATTCGGACAGCGTATCCGCGCACATTTCGCATCCTTTGGCAAGAGTCGGCGCCGGCGACGCAAGAGTACGCAGAGGACCGCGTTCTGGCGGCATTTTTAAGCAGTGCAGTGCAGGATTCAGCGTCTGCAGCACCTTCTCCACAGAATGCTACGGCGCTTGACGGCAGTCCCACTTTCCCTTGAGACATCTGCTCGGGAAGCAGCGTGAAGTTACCGCTGGCCCGAGCATCGGTGGTTCAGTGGTAGAATGCTCGCCTGCCACGCGGGCGGCCCGGGTTCGATTCCCGGCCGATGTATCATTTTGCTTTTCCCGCGATAATGCTGCCGCGTGGCTTGCGCGCTTGAGATGCACGATCCACAAGAATGTATAGCTGGATTCCCTTGAGAAGAACCGAGAACGCAGCACTCGCGGGTCCCCACTAGGACGCTCGCATCATGTTCTACAGACTAGCGTCGGCCTGGCCTCACAAGTTGCTGTGTCCCGGTGCCTCCGAGGCACTGAACTTTAACGACAAGGAGTGCTGCCTATCGTTGCAACAGCTGCAGCAACACCGCAATCAACTGGGCCGGCAGTGCACGTGTAGCAACAGAACACGTTATCCAGGAAGTACAGTGTCTCTACGTCTAATATTGGGTACGGTATTTAGGCAGTTTCCAGGACAAGCAGTTCACCCGTGCCTCGGTAGCGCAGTAGGCAGCGCGTAAGTCTCATAATCTTAAGGTCGTGAGTTCGATCCTCACCCGGGGCATTTAATTTTCTGTGACTGATGCTGGTGCTGTTGCTAGGGCGCCAACGTATTTCTTGTTTGTTATCCACAACGTTTCAACGCTTCAGCGGGAGAATGTTTACTTCCTGTTATTGCTACTTACTGCTTCCCTTTTCCTCTTCTCCCAGCAGAGCACGAAGCCAAAAGCACTGCTCTGCGACGTTTGAGGTGCGCGCCTTGCCAGTCAGTATGTGTAAAGATGCTCGCAAAGAGAGAGGGGCGCCGACGCGGCCCTCGACACGAAATGCGACAAGCGACCGTACGAACGGTCGAATGAAACGGCCACATCCGGTGTGGTCTAGTGGCTAGGATACCTGGCTTTCACCCAGGAGGCCCGGGTTCGATTCCCGGTACCGGAACGGAATTTTTTCCACACGAATCGTGACAAGTTTGAGCTGTCCGAGCGGCCGTTTCCCGTCCTGCTCGCAATATAGCTACTGTTTCGTGACCGTCAGCAGAATATAGACTAGGGAGGCAGACACACGACGCCCATAGAAATGGTGTATGGCTTCATGCCACCCGTTTCCAGCGTAGGGCTGAGCAACTGCGTCTGCCGAGGCCCGTTAGCTCAGTTGGTTAGAGCGTCGTGCTAATAACGCGAAGGTCGTGGGTTCGATCCCCCCACGGGCCACTACTCTTTTACTACTGCGAAAAGGCAGCGCCGATTTCAGCTGGCGAGTGTGATGACCAAAAGATCATCACCCTGCGTGGAAGTTGACAGAGGATCCGAACCCGACTCGTCGGGAAGCACTACAGCATTCACTCGGCAATGGCCATAATATCTTGAATACACTGGTTCTCAACCGATAAAGAGAAAATGAAAGAAAATGTCCGATTGCCGATGCGTAACAACTTTGGCCCTGGTCAGTACTTGGGCGGGTGAGCGCATGGGAACACAGGGCACTATTGGCAGTTTTACTTCCTATTTTTGTTTCTCCTTTGACTGATTCGGTCAGGGAAACGCCACCGTGAAATGAAGGGGGCGTGCTGTGTGTCCATCGCCTCGCCTCTCCTTGCCTCTCTCAGTCGTTTCTCGTGCTTGTCGTTTTGATATAGGCCGATTTGAGAGCGTCAGCTCTCGCGTCAGCTGAGCAAAGTCGAGACAAGTCGAGACACACTAAGGGCTGGCGCTTGGAAGGCAACTATGCTGACCATTACACCACCACCGCACAAGCGAGCGCCCCGCCTCCGCGCTGTGTCGGCTTCCCGCCTGTCGGCAGCGGCCGAAGGTGATCGTACCCGGCAGGCGCATTTCGAGGCAGGCTAGGGGAGCACATCCAGACGCATTCGGACAGCGTATCCGCGCACATTTCGCATCCTTTGGCAAGAGTCGGCGCCGGCGACGCAAGAGTACGCAGAGGACCGCGTTCTGGCGGCATTTTTAAGCAGTGCAGTGCAGGATTCAGCGTCTGCAGCACCTTCTCCACAGAATGCTACGGCGCTTGACGGCAGTCCCACTTTCCCTTGAGACATCTGCTCGGGAAGCAGCGTGAAGTTACCGCTGGCCCGAGCATCGGTGGTTCAGTGGTAGAATGCTCGCCTGCCACGCGGGCGGCCCGGGTTCGATTCCCGGCCGATGTATCATTTTGCTTTTCCCGCGATAATGCTGCCGCGTGGCTTGCGCGCTTGAGATGCACGATCCACAAGAATGTATAGCTGGATTCCCTTGAGAAGAACCGAGAACGCAGCACTCGCGGGTCCCCACTAGGACGCTCGCATCATGTTCTACAGACTAGCGTCGGCCTGGCCTCACAAGTTGCTGTGTCCCGGTGCCTCCGAGGCACTGAACTTTAACGACAAGGAGTGCTGCCTATCGTTGCAACAGCTGCAGCAACACCGCAATCAACTGGGCCGGCAGTGCACGTGTAGCAACAGAACACGTTATCCAGGAAGTACAGTGTCTCTACGTCTAATATTGGGTACGGTATTTAGGCAGTTTCCAGGACAAGCAGTTCACCCGTGCCTCGGTAGCGCAGTAGGCAGCGCGTAAGTCTCATAATCTTAAGGTCGTGAGTTCGATCCTCACCCGGGGCATTTAATTTTCTGTGACTGATGCTGGTGCTGTTGCTAGGGCGCCAACGTATTTCTTGTTTGTTATCCACAACGTTTCAACGCTTCAGCGGGAGAATGTTTACTTCCTGTTATTGCTACTTACTGCTTCCCTTTTCCTCTTCTCCCAGCAGAGCACGAAGCCAAAAGCACTGCTCTGCGACGTTTGAGGTGCGCGCCTTGCCAGTCAGTATGTGTAAAGATGCTCGCAAAGAGAGAGGGGCGCCGACGCGGCCCTCGACACGAAATGCGACAAGCGACCGTACGAACGGTCGAATGAAACGGCCACATCCGGTGTGGTCTAGTGGCTAGGATACCTGGCTTTCACCCAGGAGGCCCGGGTTCGATTCCCGGTACCGGAACGGAATTTTTTCCACACGAATCGTGACAAGTTTGAGCTGTCCGAGCGGCCGTTTCCCGTCCTGCTCGCAATATAGCTACTGTTTCGTGACCGTCAGCAGAATATAGACTAGGGAGGCAGACACACGACGCCCATAGAAATGGTGTATGGCTTCATGCCACCCGTTTCCAGCGTAGGGCTGAGCAACTGCGTCTGCCGAGGCCCGTTAGCTCAGTTGGTTAGAGCGTCGTGCTAATAACGCGAAGGTCGTGGGTTCGATCCCCCCACGGGCCACTACTCTTTTACTACTGCGAAAAGGCAGCGCCGATTTCAGCTGGCGAGTGTGATGACCAAAAGATCATCACCCTGCGTGGAAGTTGACAGAGGATCCGAACCCGACTCGTCGGGAAGCACTACAGCATTCACTCGGCAATGGCCATAATATCTTGAATACACTGGTTCTCAACCGATAAAGAGAAAATGAAAGAAAATGTCCGATTGCCGATGCGTAACAACTTTGGCCCTGGTCAGTACTTGGGCGGGTGAGCGCATGGGAACACAGGGCACTATTGGCAGTTTTACTTCCTATTTTTGTTTCTCCTTTGACTGATTCGGTCAGGGAAACGCCACCGTGAAATGAAGGGGGCGTGCTGTGTGTCCATCGCCTCGCCTCTCCTTGCCTCTCTCAGTCGTTTCTCGTGCTTGTCGTTTTGATATAGGCCGATTTGAGAGCGTCAGCTCTCGCGTCAGCTGAGCAAAGTCGAGACAAGTCGAGACACACTAAGGGCTGGCGCTTGGAAGGCAACTATGCTGACCATTACACCACCACCGCACAAGCGAGCGCCCCGCCTCCGCGCTGTGTCGGCTTCCCGCCTGTCGGCAGCGGCCGAAGGTGATCGTACCCGGCAGGCGCATTTCGAGGCAGGCTAGGGGAGCACATCCAGACGCATTCGGACAGCGTATCCGCGCACATCGCGCGGAGCAGCGGAGCGGTTGCGGCTTTGTTTACATCGCGGGGCGGCGCTCAGCGAGTGTTTCGAGGTCCACGTGTTCAAGTTTCTTCAACGTGAGTACCATGTCGACAGTTACTAGGGCAAACACTGCGCAGTTTGTGTTCGATCGAAATGCTTTGCGGCCCACCGCTTTTGAAATCCACGAATTTATATTCGAAGATTTGAAAATCCCGGAAGATCTAGTGGACACTTTTCAGTTGGATTTCGCGCAATATTCGCTATTTTTGAAGTTCTTTTCCGGCGACATCTGTGAAAAATTTGTTGAAAAATTTGGCGGAGTGCGTAAATTTAGGCATGTCGATGGCACAGTCAGTGATGTGCAGATTGTGCCCTCGGGTTATGGTGTTAGAACGGTTCGAGTATTTAATGTGCCCCCTGAATGCGGCAATGATTTGATTGCACGTGCTCTCACTCAGTACGGCGTTGTGTTGTCGGTAGTTAACGAAAAGTGGTCTAGTGCGTACCGGTACCAGGTTAATAGTGGAGTACGTAGTGTCCGCATTGACTTGAAGAAACACATTCCATCCTACGTAATGATTGCGGGCTGTAGGGCTCAAGTGACTTATATCGGCCAGCCACCCACATGCTCAATTTGTCATTCCACTGAGCATTTACGTGTTGATTGTCCCCGTAGACGACCCGTGCAGCTCCCGCGTAGTGACGCTGCGGCTACTGGTGGCCACTTTGTGCCACTACTGAGTGAAATAGTAGCGGGCACTGTATCACAACCCCGCCCTGCCGACCCTATTCGTGCTGAGGATGTACCAAGTGAGGTGAATGTTACTGCAGACGCACCACAGGATCGAATGGAGGACGCTCCCATTTTGTCCTCGGCTGTGGTAGAATCGGATGCAGTTGCTAAGGAGGTCCCAGATGTTTCGGATCATACACCAGTTGCTATTTCGGAAGAGATGGACACCTCCTTACCACCGCCTCCGCCGCCTGAAGAGGTTCCCCTGGCACCGAGGAAAGGGCGTACAAAGAAAAATAAAAATAAGGGTACTAGGAGTCAGCAGTCAGATGATTTGCCGTGCACCCCTGTATCAGAGAGTGGCAGTGAGAGTGAAGTTCAGACATCGTGCCCCCCTGCCTCTGACAGCTCTGCGCGCCAGGAGCGTATAAGGGAACAAACTGCACATCTCAAGGTGTTCTTAAATACGGCACGCGAACAGGGTGCGCATGCTGCGAAGCGCAAAAGCGAGCAAAGTAGCGAGCAGCTGCCGCAGCGCACGCGCAGGCATTCGGCGACGTCGGCCGCCGGTACAGCAACAACACAGGCGGACGAGGCCACGTACACAGACACCGCTGGTGGTCGCGCCCAACCGACCGACCGACCAACGGAGACGCCCTGGTGGAAGCAGGAGGAGGACGACCCTGGATCCCATTAGCGGCTTTCGGCGGACCTGCTGTAATTCGTGCCCCGTTTACCTGCGACGTTATGTTACACTGTTCCTGCACGCTGACAGTAATTTTCTGCACAGTTTTGTCCACGAGTTACGTAATGGGTTGCAGTGCTTCTTGACAGTTTTATTGGTGTGCTTAAGTCGCTGCATCTGCGTCTTCCGTTTCTCATTTTTCTTGCTAATACTTGAGTGTCTGTGTTTTAAATGGCCGCCGCTCGTCAACATCTAAAGATCTTCTCAGTTTTATCACTCAATGTAAATCGCATCATAGCTGCGCATAAAATAGCAAGTTTTATAGACTTTTTAACTTTGGGAGGCTATGACGTTGCATTGCTCCAAGAAGTTACTGTTAAGCGCTTCAATAACGTCCCTGGTTATGATGTCATCTATAACATTAACGTTGAAGGTACTTGTGGCACCGCTGTTCTTTATAAAACTGTATTGCAACCAACTAACGTTCAATTTTTACCGAATGGCCGCTTACTTACGTGTACGATCCAGGATGTCACATTTATTAATATATACGCGCCGAGTGGCACTGATCATAAACGTGCACGTTCTGTTTTTTTTAATCAAGATGTGGTTCCGTTTTTTGCGTCGACCCGCAATGTCGTAGTTGGCGGCGATTTTAACTGTGTTACTGCCGCAGCCGATCAATTTCCCACGGCTACCATGTGCCCGGAACTTTCCCAACTAATTGTGACAAATGACTTGATCGATGTTTGGCGTCATTTTCATCCTGTCACGACGCAATACACACATTTTTATGCGAACGGTGCCAGTAGAATTGATCGCATTTATGTGTCGCGGCCACTTCAAACCTTTCTTCAGAGGGTTGCGGTACATCCCGTCGCTTTTAGCGATCACTGCGGTGTTGTGTGTGACGTGCAATTACTGGCAAATAGGCAGGCGCCACCTTCCCGTGTTTGGAAACTCAATACCCGTCATCTCTCTGACGCCGGTTTACGTTGCGAGATTCAGAACGTGTGGCAGTTTTGTTCTGAAAAACAGGGAAGCTATGCCTCGGTCTTACAATGGTGGGTCGACTTAGCCAAACCGCAGTTGCGCAGTGTTGCAATGCGGTATGCAAGGGAGGCGTCATTTTGGGAGAGGCGCACCATTGCCTTTTATCAGCAGTGCCTCCAAGATGCGCTTGATGCGCCCGTGGCGCCAGATCAAAACTTACGTGCACGTTTGAATAGAATTAAAAGCAAGATACTCCAGCATCACCTACACAAGGCACAAGGTGTTCTGATCAGGAGCCGACCGCAGTGTGAGACCATTGACGAAGTGCCAACGCTTTACCACTTGGCACGCGAGAAACGGTTGGCGCGGAGGAAAGACATTACCACCCTCATCACGGACACTGGTGCTCGTCTCACGGCGAAGCATGAGATCGTTCCCCACGTCACCGACCACTTTAAGAGATTGTTCGGACGGACAGCTGCCGATGATGTCGCACGTTCCTTTCTGTTAGATGAATTGGATACTGTCATCTCCGAATCTGACCGTCAGTCACTGGATGAGATGTTGTCACGGGACGATGTGAAAGACGTGTTGCGTTCGTGTCGTCGAGGGAAGTCTCCAGGTCCAGATGGCCTTCCCATCGAATTTTACCTGGCTTATTGGGATATTTTCGGTGAGACATTGACGATCATGATAAATGAAATTGTTCGTGGTGCTGCTGTCCCTTCGAAGTTCGTTGCAGGGCGTATTATATTAATTCCGAAGACACCGACAGCATGCCGTGTTGAGGCATTACGCCCTATCACACTTTTAAATGCAGACTATAAACTGGCGGCACGATGCCTCGCAACGAAACTCAATGTGGTCATGGACAAGATAATCAGTCCCTTTCAGTCGTGTGGTGTGCAACGCCGTAGCATTTTTCACGCTGCGGCTTCATACCGAGACGTGGTCGCGTACGCAGCCATTAATGACCTGTCCGCTGGCATTCTCTCCATCGACTTTGCCAATGCATTCGACCGTATAGGGCACGATTATCTTCTGTCCGTCATGACAAAACTGGGGTTCGGCGGCCACTTTCTCGATGCTATCCGGAATCTTTTAACGTCGGCGACGTCCGTAATTGTCATCAATGGATGGCAGTCGCCGCCCATTCCTATTACAAGATCCGTCAGACAGGGCTGTCCTTTATCAATGCTCCTATTTGTCATTGCGCTCGACCCGTTTTTGCGCGCAGTCGGTCGAATCATTGAAGGTGTCCAGGTCTGTCACGTCTCTCTCACATGTGCTGCCTATGCTGACGACGTGGGACTTTTCCTGGGGCGGGCACATGACTTGGACAGAGTTCGCGATGTTCTGACATTGTACGAACGTGCCTCTGGCGCCGTTCTGAATACGCGGAAAACTGTATTGGTACCACTGGGTCGTCGGGGACTGTCTGCTGAACGGGACTGGTTCCGTGTTGTGCGCACCCACAAAATTTTAGGACTCGACATTGTAGCGTGCCCACAAAAAATGCAAGTTCTAAACTGGAGGCGCATTCTTGGCACTGTGAAGACCCTATGTCGCAGCCACTCAGGTCGCCGACTCAACTTACATCAACGTGTGGCCGTCATTAACACATTCATTTTATCGAACGCGTGGTACATCGCCCAACTGCTTAGTGTTCCGAAGCCGATCGGGAGGGCGATTTCGCAGGCAGTCTACTGGCTCCTGTGGCGGCATGAAATTTTTAAAGTCAAGGCTTCGACCTGTGTCATCGACAGGCAGCTGGGCGGCCTCGGTTTCACCGACGTTCCACGCAAATGTGGCGCTCTGCTCGTCCACCGGACAGCCACCCTGCAGTCCGACAACCCGGCAGGAACCACCGCGGCACTCCTGGAGCTCTACCGCCCACACTCTGAAGCGGCGCCCGTCTCTCTCGCGGCCATCCCGTATAAGATGTCCTACATACGGGAGTACTTTTTAACGAGGAGCTACGCTCTGTCTACGGCTACCGACAGACACAGGACCGCCCGCGGACTCTATGTTGCCCTGACTGGACAACCTCCGCGTCATAAACTGGTCTTCCGGAACCCCACAGTGGAATGGGTGAACGTGTGGGCAAACATCAACAACCCGGTGTTGCCGTCGGACGTGAGTGCGCTCTGGTTTAAGATCGTCAACAACACCTTAGCGACGAACCAGCGGCTTGCCGACATTCATCTCCTTCCCTCTGCCAACTGTGGTAGATGTGGTGCTGTGGACACACGGGAACATCGTTTTGAGTGTGCATCGGTGTCGACAGTATGGCGGCTGTGTCAACGAATGGTCGCCCACATTAACAGAACGCCTCCTCACCTTGTGACTGTTCGTCGTGTGATAGTGCCTAACTTCAAAGCTTTCCCGCGGACGAAAAATAACGCCACTGTCTGGATCTTAGGGCATACGATTTATGCCCTTATCGATATGGCCGTCACTGATACTGTGATTTACCTGGATTATTTGTGGGCCCAGTATATGACACTGAAGGATTGCGTTCAATTTCGCGAATTGTTTGCGAATTTTTTGAAGGCGGCCTTGGATTACGGCTATGAAATGGAACTGCGGCAAACGCCTTGAACTGAGATTTACTGAGCTGACGCGTTCCATTTTTAATTTCATTTTCCTTCTTTTATTTGTGTTATGGTTGGTGACTTGTGCCACACCCACACTACGGGTCGTTCTGGTTTTATCTCCAAGGGAGGAGTGTCCTTTTAATTTTGAGGAATTTTACTTTGTTCACAAGACTTCATGGGTATTTTAGAAGATACAGCCTGTTTGTGTGGAACATTCATAGTTGCAGGAGTGTTTTTTTTCCAATCTCTTAAATTCTGTTCCCGGACTGTCGCGATTTCCTTTTATTACTTTCCTGTGATTTCTGTTTCTTTCGTGTGATGCACACATCGACATACACTCTCATGTTGTGCTGTTGTGCTGCGTTGACACCTGTTTTGTAACAACTCTCTGCTACATCGGAGTGACTGACGTTAGTCAGGAGGGACAATTATTTTACTTTTAAGCGGAATATGAGTTTAGTTGAACTACGAGCAGCAGAGTTGAACCAGCGGAGGAAAGAAGACCGTCCACGAATTCCGCGATAAAATTTCTCTTAGTTCTCCATTTTTCTGTGGAAGAAGACACCACACCATCTGAGCAGAAGATGATTTTGTTTTAAGTTATACCACTGATCCACGAAGTTCGACAGTCCAGCAAATATAGCGATGAAGCTCGCCGAAGAAGGCATATTTTGGTGAGAGTAAGGAGGGCTATAAGGGGAGTTGGGAGGCCCTAAAAAAAAAAAAAAAAAAAAAAAAAAAAAAAAAAAAAAAAAAAAAAAAAGTGGTAGAATGCTCGCCTGCCACGCGGGCGGCCCGGGTTCGATTCCCGGCCGATGTATCATTTTGCTTTTCCCGCGATAATGCTGCCGCGTGGCTTGCGCGCTTGAGATGCACGATCCACAAGAATGTATAGCTGGATTCCCTTGAGAAGAACCGAGAACGCAGCACTCGCGGGTCCCCACTAGGACGCTCGCATCATGTTCTACAGACTAGCGTCGGCCTGGCCTCACAAGTTGCTGTGTCCCGGTGCCTCCGAGGCACTGAACTTTAACGACAAGGAGTGCTGCCTATCGTTGCAACAGCTGCAGCAGCACCGCAATCAACTGGGCCGGCAGTGCACGTGTAGCAACAGAACACGTTATCCAGGAAGTACAGTGTCTCTACGTCTAATATTGGGTACGGTATTTAGGCAGTTTCCAGGACAAGCAGTTCACCCGTGCCTCGGTAGCGCAGTAGGCAGCGCGTAAGTCTCATAATCTTAAGGTCGTGAGTTCGATCCTCACCCGGGGCATTTAATTTTCTGTGACTGATGCTGGTGCTGTTGCTAGGGCGCCAACGTATTTCTTGTTTGTTATCCACAACGTTTCAACGCTTCAGCGGGAGAATGTTTACTTCCTGTTATTGCTACTTACTGCTTCCCTTTTCCTCTTCTCCCAGCAGAGCACGAAGCCAAAAGCACTGCTCTGCGACGTTTGAGGTGCGCGCCTTGCCAGTCAGTATGTGTAAAGATGCTCGCAAAGAGAGAGGGGCGCCGACGCGGCCCTCGACACGAAATGCGACAAGCGACCGTACGAACGGTCGAATGAAACGGCCACATCCGGTGTGGTCTAGTGGCTAGGATACCTGGCTTTCACCCAGGAGGCCCGGGTTCGATTCCCGGTACCGGAACGGAATTTTTTCCACACGAATCGTGACAAGTTTGAGCTGTCCGAGCGGCCGTTTCCCGTCCTGCTCGCAATATAGCTACTGTTTCGTGACCGTCAGCAGAATATAGACTAGGGAGGCAGACACACGACGCCCATAGAAATGGTGTATGGCTTCATGCCACCCGTTTCCAGCGTAGGGCTGAGCAACTGCGTCTGCCGAGGCCCGTTAGCTCAGTTGGTTAGAGCGTCGTGCTAATAACGCGAAGGTCGTGGGTTCGATCCCCCCACGGGCCACTACTCTTTTACTACTGCGAAAAGGCAGCGCCGATTTCAGCTGGCGAGTGTGATGACCAAAAGATCATCACCCTGCGTGGAAGTTGACAGAGGATCCGAACCCGACTCGTCGGGAAGCACTACAGCATTCACTCGGCAATGGCCATAATATCTTGAATACACTGGTTCTCAACCGATAAAGAGAAAATGAAAGAAAATGTCCGATTGCCGATGCGTAACAACTTTGGCCCTGGTCAGTACTTGGGCGGGTGAGCGCATGGGAACACAGGGCACTATTGGCAGTTTTACTTCCTATTTTTGTTTCTCCTTTGACTGATTCGGTCAGGGAAACGCCACCGTGAAATGAAGGGGGCGTGCTGTGTGTCCATCGCCTCGCCTCTCCTTGCCTCTCTCAGTCGTTTCTCGTGCTTGTCGTTTTGATATAGGCCGATTTGAGAGCGTCAGCTCTCGCGTCAGCTGAGCAAAGTCGAGACAAGTCGAGACACACTAAGGGCTGGCGCTTGGAAGGCAACTATGCTGACCATTACACCACCACCGCACAAGCGAGCGCCCCGCCTCCGCGCTGTGTCGGCTTCCCGCCTGTCGGCAGCGGCCGAAGGTGATCGTACCCGGCAGGCGCATTTCGAGGCAGGCTAGGGGAGCACATCCAGACGCATTCGGACAGCGTATCCGCGCACATTTCGCATCCTTTGGCAAGAGTCGGCGCCGGCGACGCAAGAGTACGCAGAGGACCGCGTTCTGGCGGCATTTTTAAGCAGTGCAGTGCAGGATTCAGCGTCTGCAGCACCTTCTCCACAGAATGCTACGGCGCTTGACGGCAGTCCCACTTTCCCTTGAGACATCTGCTCGGGAAGCAGCGTGAAGTTACCGCTGGCCCGAGCATCGGTGGTTCAGTGGTAGAATGCTCGCCTGCCACGCGGGCGGCCCGGGTTCGATTCCCGGCCGATGTATCATTTTGCTTTTCCCGCGATAATGCTGCCGCGTGGCTTGCGCGCTTGAGATGCACGATCCACAAGAATGTATAGCTGGATTCCCTTGAGAAGAACCGAGAACGCAGCACTCGCGGGTCCCCACTAGGACGCTCGCATCATGTTCTACAGACTAGCGTCGGCCTGGCCTCACAAGTTGCTGTGTCCCGGTGCCTCCGAGGCACTGAACTTTAACGACAAGGAGTGCTGCCTATCGTTGCAACAGCTGCAGCAACACCGCAATCAACTGGGCCGGCAGTGCACGTGTAGCAACAGAACACGTTATCCAGGAAGTACAGTGTCTCTACGTCTAATATTGGGTACGGTATTTAGGCAGTTTCCAGGACAAGCAGTTCACCCGTGCCTCGGTAGCGCAGTAGGCAGCGCGTAAGTCTCATAATCTTAAGGTCGTGAGTTCGATCCTCACCCGGGGCATTTAATTTTCTGTGACTGATGCTGGTGCTGTTGCTAGGGCGCCAACGTATTTCTTGTTTGTTATCCACAACGTTTCAACGCTTCAGCGGGAGAATGTTTACTTCCTGTTATTGCTACTTACTGCTTCCCTTTTCCTCTTCTCCCAGCAGAGCACGAAGCCAAAAGCACTGCTCTGCGACGTTTGAGGTGCGCGCCTTGCCAGTCAGTATGTGTAAAGATGCTCGCAAAGAGAGAGGGGCGCCGACGCGGCCCTCGACACGAAATGCGACAAGCGACCGTACGAACGGTCGAATGAAACGGCCACATCCGGTGTGGTCTAGTGGCTAGGATACCTGGCTTTCACCCAGGAGGCCCGGGTTCGATTCCCGGTACCGGAACGGAATTTTTTCCACACGAATCGTGACAAGTTTGAGCTGTCCGAGCGGCCGTTTCCCGTCCTGCTCGCAATATAGCTACTGTTTCGTGACCGTCAGCAGAATATAGACTAGGGAGGCAGACACACGACGCCCATAGAAATGGTGTATGGCTTCATGCCACCCGTTTCCAGCGTAGGGCTGAGCAACTGCGTCTGCCGAGGCCCGTTAGCTCAGTTGGTTAGAGCGTCGTGCTAATAACGCGAAGGTCGTGGGTTCGATCCCCCCACGGGCCACTACTCTTTTACTACTGCGAAAAGGCAGCGCCGATTTCAGCTGGCGAGTGTGATGACCAAAAGATCATCACCCTGCGTGGAAGTTGACAGAGGATCCGAACCCGACTCGTCGGGAAGCACTACAGCATTCACTCGGCAATGGCCATAATATCTTGAATACACTGGTTCTCAACCGATAAAGAGAAAATGAAAGAAAATGTCCGATTGCCGATGCGTAACAACTTTGGCCCTGGTCAGTACTTGGGCGGGTGAGCGCATGGGAACACAGGGCACTATTGGCAGTTTTACTTCCTATTTTTGTTTCTCCTTTGACTGATTCGGTCAGGGAAACGCCACCGTGAAATGAAGGGGGCGTGCTGTGTGTCCATCGCCTCGCCTCTCCTTGCCTCTCTCAGTCGTTTCTCGTGCTTGTCGTTTTGATATAGGCCGATTTGAGAGCGTCAGCTCTCGCGTCAGCTGAGCAAAGTCGAGACAAGTCGAGACACACTAAGGGCTGGCGCTTGGAAGGCAACTATGCTGACCATTACACCACCACCGCACAAGCGAGCGCCCCGCCTCCGCGCTGTGTCGGCTTCCCGCCTGTCGGCAGCGGCCGAAGGTGATCGTACCCGGCAGGCGCATTTCGAGGCAGGCTAGGGGAGCACATCCAGACGCATTCGGACAGCGTATCCGCGCACATTTCGCATCCTTTGGCAAGAGTCGGCGCCGGCGACGCAAGAGTACGCAGAGGACCGCGTTCTGGCGGCATTTTTAAGCAGTGCAGTGCAGGATTCAGCGTCTGCAGCACCTTCTCCACAGAATGCTACGGCGCTTGACGGCAGTCCCACTTTCCCTTGAGACATCTGCTCGGGAAGCAGCGTGAAGTTACCGCTGGCCCGAGCATCGGTGGTTCAGTGGTAGAATGCTCGCCTGCCACGCGGGCGGCCCGGGTTCGATTCCCGGCCGATGTATCATTTTGCTTTTCCCGCGATAATGCTGCCGCGTGGCTTGCGCGCTTGAGATGCACGATCCACAAGAATGTATAGCTGGATTCCCTTGAGAAGAACCGAGAACGCAGCACTCGCGGGTCCCCACTAGGACGCTCGCATCATGTTCTACAGACTAGCGTCGGCCTGGCCTCACAAGTTGCTGTGTCCCGGTGCCTCCGAGGCACTGAACTTTAACGACAAGGAGTGCTGCCTATCGTTGCAACAGCTGCAGCAACACCGCAATCAACTGGGCCGGCAGTGCACGTGTAGCAACAGAACACGTTATCCAGGAAGTACAGTGTCTCTACGTCTAATATTGGGTACGGTATTTAGGCAGTTTCCAGGACAAGCAGTTCACCCGTGCCTCGGTAGCGCAGTAGGCAGCGCGTAAGTCTCATAATCTTAAGGTCGTGAGTTCGATCCTCACCCGGGGCATTTAATTTTCTGTGACTGATGCTGGTGCTGTTGCTAGGGCGCCAACGTATTTCTTGTTTGTTATCCACAACGTTTCAACGCTTCAGCGGGAGAATGTTTACTTCCTGTTATTGCTACTTACTGCTTCCCTTTTCCTCTTCTCCCAGCAGAGCACGAAGCCAAAAGCACTGCTCTGCGACGTTTGAGGTGCGCGCCTTGCCAGTCAGTATGTGTAAAGATGCTCGCAAAGAGAGAGGGGCGCCGACGCGGCCCTCGACACGAAATGCGACAAGCGACCGTACGAACGGTCGAATGAAACGGCCACATCCGGTGTGGTCTAGTGGCTAGGATACCTGGCTTTCACCCAGGAGGCCCGGGTTCGATTCCCGGTACCGGAACGGAATTTTTTCCACACGAATCGTGACAAGTTTGAGCTGTCCGAGCGGCCGTTTCCCGTCCTGCTCGCAATATAGCTACTGTTTCGTGACCGTCAGCAGAATATAGACTAGGGAGGCAGACACACGACGCCCATAGAAATGGTGTATGGCTTCATGCCACCCGTTTCCAGCGTAGGGCTGAGCAACTGCGTCTGCCGAGGCCCGTTAGCTCAGTTGGTTAGAGCGTCGTGCTAATAACGCGAAGGTCGTGGGTTCGATCCCCCCACGGGCCACTACTCTTTTACTACTGCGAAAAGGCAGCGCCGATTTCAGCTGGCGAGTGTGATGACCAAAAGATCATCACCCTGCGTGGAAGTTGACAGAGGATCCGAACCCGACTCGTCGGGAAGCACTACAGCATTCACTCGGCAATGGCCATAATATCTTGAATACACTGGTTCTCAACCGATAAAGAGAAAATGAAAGAAAATGTCCGATTGCCGATGCGTAACAACTTTGGCCCTGGTCAGTACTTGGGCGGGTGAGCGCATGGGAACACAGGGCACTATTGGCAGTTTTACTTCCTATTTTTGTTTCTCCTTTGACTGATTCGGTCAGGGAAACGCCACCGTGAAATGAAGGGGGCGTGCTGTGTGTCCATCGCCTCGCCTCTCCTTGCCTCTCTCAGTCGTTTCTCGTGCTTGTCGTTTTGATATAGGCCGATTTGAGAGCGTCAGCTCTCGCGTCAGCTGAGCAAAGTCGAGACAAGTCGAGACACACTAAGGGCTGGCGCTTGGAAGGCAACTATGCTGACCATTACACCACCACCGCACAAGCGAGCGCCCCGCCTCCGCGCTGTGTCGGCTTCCCGCCTGTCGGCAGCGGCCGAAGGTGATCGTACCCGGCAGGCGCATTTCGAGGCAGGCTAGGGGAGCACATCCAGACGCATTCGGACAGCGTATCCGCGCACATTTCGCATCCTTTGGCAAGAGTCGGCGCCGGCGACGCAAGAGTACGCAGAGGACCGCGTTCTGGCGGCATTTTTAAGCAGTGCAGTGCAGGATTCAGCGTCTGCAGCACCTTCTCCACAGAATGCTACGGCGCTTGACGGCAGTCCCACTTTCCCTTGAGACATCTGCTCGGGAAGCAGCGTGAAGTTACCGCTGGCCCGAGCATCGGTGGTTCAGTGGTAGAATGCTCGCCTGCCACGCGGGCGGCCCGGGTTCGATTCCCGGCCGATGTATCATTTTGCTTTTCCCGCGATAATGCTGCCGCGTGGCTTGCGCGCTTGAGATGCACGATCCACAAGAATGTATAGCTGGATTCCCTTGAGAAGAACCGAGAACGCAGCACTCGCGGGTCCCCACTAGGACGCTCGCATCATGTTCTACAGACTAGCGTCGGCCTGGCCTCACAAGTTGCTGTGTCCCGGTGCCTCCGAGGCACTGAACTTTAACGACAAGGAGTGCTGCCTATCGTTGCAACAGCTGCAGCAACACCGCAATCAACTGGGCCGGCAGTGCACGTGTAGCAACAGAACACGTTATCCAGGAAGTACAGTGTCTCTACGTCTAATATTGGGTACGGTATTTAGGCAGTTTCCAGGACAAGCAGTTCACCCGTGCCTCGGTAGCGCAGTAGGCAGCGCGTAAGTCTCATAATCTTAAGGTCGTGAGTTCGATCCTCACCCGGGGCATTTAATTTTCTGTGACTGATGCTGGTGCTGTTGCTAGGGCGCCAACGTATTTCTTGTTTGTTATCCACAACGTTTCAACGCTTCAGCGGGAGAATGTTTACTTCCTGTTATTGCTACTTACTGCTTCCCTTTTCCTCTTCTCCCAGCAGAGCACGAAGCCAAAAGCACTGCTCTGCGACGTTTGAGGTGCGCGCCTTGCCAGTCAGTATGTGTAAAGATGCTCGCAAAGAGAGAGGGGCGCCGACGCGGCCCTCGACACGAAATGCGACAAGCGACCGTACGAACGGTCGAATGAAACGGCCACATCCGGTGTGGTCTAGTGGCTAGGATACCTGGCTTTCACCCAGGAGGCCCGGGTTCGATTCCCGGTACCGGAACGGAATTTTTTCCACACGAATCGTGACAAGTTTGAGCTGTCCGAGCGGCCGTTTCCCGTCCTGCTCGCAATATAGCTACTGTTTCGTGACCGTCAGCAGAATATAGACTAGGGAGGCAGACACACGACGCCCATAGAAATGGTGTATGGCTTCATGCCACCCGTTTCCAGCGTAGGGCTGAGCAACTGCGTCTGCCGAGGCCCGTTAGCTCAGTTGGTTAGAGCGTCGTGCTAATAACGCGAAGGTCGTGGGTTCGATCCCCCCACGGGCCACTACTCTTTTACTACTGCGAAAAGGCAGCGCCGATTTCAGCTGGCGAGTGTGATGACCAAAAGATCATCACCCTGCGTGGAAGTTGACAGAGGATCCGAACCCGACTCGTCGGGAAGCACTACAGCATTCACTCGGCAATGGCCATAATATCTTGAATACACTGGTTCTCAACCGATAAAGAGAAAATGAAAGAAAATGTCCGATTGCCGATGCGTAACAACTTTGGCCCTGGTCAGTACTTGGGCGGGTGAGCGCATGGGAACACAGGGCACTATTGGCAGTTTTACTTCCTATTTTTGTTTCTCCTTTGACTGATTCGGTCAGGGAAACGCCACCGTGAAATGAAGGGGGCGTGCTGTGTGTCCATCGCCTCGCCTCTCCTTGCCTCTCTCAGTCGTTTCTCGTGCTTGTCGTTTTGATATAGGCCGATTTGAGAGCGTCAGCTCTCGCGTCAGCTGAGCAAAGTCGAGACAAGTCGAGACACACTAAGGGCTGGCGCTTGGAAGGCAACTATGCTGACCATTACACCACCACCGCACAAGCGAGCGCCCCGCCTCCGCGCTGTGTCGGCTTCCCGCCTGTCGGCAGCGGCCGAAGGTGATCGTACCCGGCAGGCGCATTTCGAGGCAGGCTAGGGGAGCACATCCAGACGCATTCGGACAGCGTATCCGTGCACATCGCTCGGGGCAGCGGGACGGTTGCGGCTTTGTTTACGTCGCCGGGACTTTGGCGCTTCGTTCTTCGTGATTGCTGCTTTACAGATTTGTAAGTAACAAAATGTCGACATTTTCGAGAGCTAACACCGTTCAGTGTGTCTTTGATAGAAGTGCAGTCCGCCCTACCGCATTTGAAATACACGAATGGTTATTCGAAGACTTAAAGATACCGGAGGAAATCGTAGACACCTTTCAATTGGACTTTGTTCAGTATTGCTTGTTCTTGAAATTTACGTCTGGGGACATGTGTGAAAAATTTGTTGCTAAATTTGGTGGCAGTCGCCGTTTTAAACATGCCGATGGTAGTATTAGTAATGTGCAAATTGTGGCGTCAGGGTTTGGAATTCGAACTGTCCGTGTTTTTAATGTACCACCTGAATGCCCTGATCAAGTTTTCTCTCGTGCCTTGTCGCGGTTTGGTGACGTTCTGAACATTACGATGGAGAAATGGTCTAGTGCATACCGTTATAAAGTTGCTAGTGGTGTCCGTAGTGTACGGATGGACCTGAAACAACATATTCCTTCCTACTTTGTAATCGGTGGGGTTCGTGCACAGATCTCATATATCGGGCAACCGCCGACATGTGCCGTATGTCATTCCACGGAACATTTAAGGGGTGCCTGCCCTCGACGGCGGCCTGTTCAGTTACCGCGCCAAGATGTTGTGGGTGGTAGCGATAACTTTGTGCCCCTTATGAGTGAGATTGTAGCAGGAACATCCTTTACCGGTCCGACCGACCGACCGACCGTGCGACCGTCGGCCGTTGCTTCTGTCGAAGACAGGTCCGTCGCGGAACATAATAACACGACTGTCGGGCAGGAGGAAATGGAGGTTGTCCAGGACCCGCCTGCCCCGACCGACCGGGTTGATGACGAACGGGACGTACGCCCTGTTAATACTGATGCCGTTCAATCGGGGTCGGTGGAGGCAACAGATGCTTCTTTACCCCCGCCGCCCCTCCCGGTGCCAACTTCTGCCGAAACTGTAACGCCTTCAGCGGAAAGTAAAAAGCAACGCCGCCAGCGGGGCAAGGGTAAACAGGTCAGGGATCCGAACCCGGCCGGCCTCGCGAATCCGCCGGCCACGGAGAGTGGCAGTGAAAGTGAGACAATGTCACAGGGTTCCTCCCGTAATAGCAGCCCCGCCAGGACAGAGAAGATTCGAGCACACACTGCTCACTTGAAACAATTTCTCAGTGCCGGGAAGGAACAGGACATTGCTGCTGCAAAGCGTAAATTAGAACAGGCCAGTGAGCAGTTGCCACAGCGCCCGCGCAAACATTCTGTGCCGTCACAGCCGGCGGCCGTAACATCGCGCGGCGGCCAGGCGGAAGCCACCCAGTCGTCGGGCGACGCACGGCCACCCCCGCCACCTGACAGTCACAGCCCGTGGTGGCAGCAGCAGGAGGACGAGGGGGGCCAGTAGACGTGTGCGAAGACCTACATCGTTGTCATGAGTCCACCTACATTGCACTTGACATGGCAACTACTGTATCTTGTACTGCGTCCAGTGTATTGTCGTGCCATGTTTCTGTAGAATTGCTACTAACCACTACAGTGTTTTAAGACCTACTGAAATTTCCATTTTTATGCCAGATGCTGTTCGTTTACGTGTAAGTCCGCCATTTTATCACTTCGTTGGTGTTTTTTCTCTTGCTCTGTATTGTCCATCTGCTTAAAATGTCAACGCAATCACACCCCACGGGTATGTTTTCTGTTTTGACATTAAACGTTGCCGGTATCTCAGCGGCGCACAAGATAGCAGCTTTTACAGACGTTTTATTTCATGGAAATTTTAGTATTGCCCTTCTTCAAGAGGTATCTAGTCACGTTTTTAGCAATATCCCAGGTTATGATGTTGTTTACAATTTGAATAGTGATAATAATTGTGGCACTGCGATTTTATATAAGTCGTCTTTAGAACCTACGGACATCCAACTTCTCCCAAATGGTCGTGTCTTAGCGTGTGTGATTGAGGGAGTCCAATTTGTCAACGTTTATGTGCCCTCGGGGACTGATCAAAAACGCACACGCGCTCGTTTTTTTACCACGGACGTATGCCCCTTTTTGGCTACGGCTCGCCCCATCATATTGGGTGGCGATTTTAATTGTGTTGTTGCCTCTGCTGACCAATACCCCACCCCCACTAAATGTGCTGAACTGACTACCCTTTTAAATGCAGTGGACTTGCGTGATACGTGGCGTCACTACCATCCCATTATGACGCAGTATACGCACTTTTCTACTAGGGGGGCCAGTCGAATTGATAGGATCTACGTTTCACGGGAGCTCACAGACGTTTTATGTGCAGTCGAAGTTCTGCCTGTCGCCGTGAGTGATCACTGTGGCTACGTGTGCGTTTTGCGGTTGCAGTGCTGTCGCACGAAATCTCTTCCGGCATATTGGAAATTAAATACCGGCCATCTGGGTGCCGAAGGGCTCCGTGCGGAGATACGTGTCGCATGGCAGCAGTGTTTAACAAAGTTCCATACTTACGGGTCCTGCATCGAATGGTGGGTGGCGCATGCCAAACCAATTTTGCGGAAGGCGGCGCAATTATATAGTCGAGAAGCGAGTTACTGGCACAGGCGTACGTTGGCATTTTATCAGCAGTGCTTACAGGATGCTATCCATGCACCTGTTGGCCCGGACGCAAATATTAGACTCCGCCTGAGCAAAATTAAAACCCAGATTCTGAGGCTGCACCGGGAAAGGTCGAGGGGTTTAACGGTTCGGAGCCGTCCGTTATGCCACATCGATGACGAGGAGCCGTCGCTCTATCATCTTGCCCGGGAGAAGACACAGGCTCGCAAAAAGTATATTGATGCGCTAGAAACTGATGCGGGGATTGTCTTATCGCAGCGGCACGAAATTGTACGTCATATCTCCGACTATTATACTTCGCTCTTTCACGATACTACCGTGGACGGAGAGGCCATGCGACTTTTATTACATGACTTAGTCGACTGCATGTCCGAACCTGACCGTGAAGAGCTGGTTGCAGAGGTGTCTAATCAGGACGTGTTACAGATCTTGAAAGCCAGTGCAACGGGCAAGTCGCCTGGACCCGACGGTCTTCCTACAGAATTTTATATTACTTTCTGGGATATTGTAGGGGACAAGTTTACGGTACTGGTGAACGAAGTGCTTCGCGGCTTCGTCATCCCGAGTCAGTTTCTCGAAGGGCACATTGTTCTTATCCCCAAAAAACGGGGTCCGTGTCGTGTCACCGATCTGCGGCCAATTACGCTGCTGAATGCTGATTACAAGTTGGCGGCCAGATGTGTTGCAGCGAAGTTACAGGCAGTCATGGACAAAGTCATCTGCCCGTTTCAATCCTGCGGCGTTAAGAGGCGGACCATTTTCAATGCAGCGTCTACCTATCGTGACATCATCGCTTACTCGGCCGTCCATCGGCTTTCAGCCGGTGTTCTTTCTCTGGACTTTGCCAACGCGTTTGACAGGATGAGCCACGATTATTTGATGCATGTTATGGACAGAATGGGCTTTGGCCTCCGCTTCATTTGCGTGATTCGCCATTTCCTGACAGGAGCCAGTTCGGTGGTGACGATTAATGGATGGCGAACACCACCTATAATTCTTCGTAGGTCGGTGCGACAGGGCTGTCCCTTATCTATGTACCTTTTTGTCATTGCTTTGGACCCACTGCTGCGTGCGCTTGACCGCACGATAGGCGGCGTGGATATTCATCTTGCCACTGTGAAATGTCTCGCTTATGCTGATGACGTAGGTGTTTTTATCGGCGACGACGACGATTTTCATCACATCCGGCCCTTACTGAGGAGGTATGAACGTGCGTCGGGTGCCTTGATAAATCCAAGGAAGACCGTAATGATTCCTTTAGGAAATTGTGAAGTGGATCCCGATCAGACTTGGTTTCGCGTAGCCCGTCACCACATTATCTTGGGCCTTGACGTTACTGCTAATCCCCAACAGATGCGGACGCGCACCTGGCGCCGGCTGCTCAATCATGTCAAAGGCCTTTGTAAGACTTACGCCAGCCGACGCCTCACCCTCCTCCAGAAGGTCGACCTAATTAACAGCGCCGTGTATTCCAAGGCGTGGTACGTGGCACAACTCCTGGACGTTCCACGACCACTCGCCCGATCATTTTCGCAGGCCGCTTACTGGCTCCTGTGGCGCCACGAAATCTTCAAGGTTCGGGCGGCAACGTGCGTCCTCGGCACCACCTTCGGAGGACTCGGCCTCGTCGATTTTTCCAGGAAGTGTTCGGCGCTGCTGGTGCACCGCATGGCCACCTTGCAAGCTGACAGCCCGGATGGAACGGCGGCGGCCATGCTCGTCGCTTACCGGCCGCCCTCCGAGAGCGCACCGGTGTCCGTGGTGGGCATCCCGTATCAACTCGGCTACGTCAGAGCTTACTACCTGCAGCGGAGCTACGTCCTGGAAACGGCGCTGGACAGGTACAGGAATGTTCGCCGACTGTATGCGGCAATGGTGGGGAGGCCCCCCCCCCTCACAAGCTCGCTCTTCGTTTCCCCGCGACCGACTGGCGGCAAGTGTGGCTGAATATTCATCACTCCGTGTTGCCCTCCGGCGTTCGGTCCCAGTGGTATAAACTGGTTAACAATACGGTGGCCACTAACCAACGTCTCTCGGACATCCGCCTGCTGCCGTCTGCCAACTGTGGTGCATGCGGCGTTCCAGACACACGGGAGCATCGCTTTCAATGTCGCCTCGTGTCGGCCATCTGGGAACTGTGTAGGGTCATGGTGGCTCTGATCAACAGGACGACACCCTCGCACGTGACACTCAATGATGTTCTTGCGCCAGGGTTTAAACCCTTCCCTCGCGCGAAGCACAATACCATGGTGTGGCTCTTAGGTCACACAGTCTTCGCCATTCTGGATTGCCAAGTCCAGGACGTATACACATATTTAGCATACTTGTGGGATGCACATTCCCATGTACAGCGGCTGAAACATTATAACGAACTTTTTGCCAATTTTCTGTGTGCGGCGTTAAAACATGGTTACGCGAAGATGTTCAATAATTGATACATTGCAAACTCCATTTAAGACTGAAGAGCCTATCTCTTATTTTTCGTTTTTTTTTTTCAATCATTTTTGTTTGGATTTGACCAGATGGTTTTGATGGATCTGTGAGACAATTATGCGCTAAAGAAGAAGATTATCTTTTATTTACTTTATTTGACTTATGGCAGTGGTGCATTTCGTTTTCCACATGGAAGTGACAATATTATTTTAATTCCCATTTACTACCTTCTTCTTATGATCTTAGGAGTGCGTTTTTAATTTGTCTTCTCCACGCGCATCCTTTTCTCCGAGAATGGACATGGAACTTAATTGTGTGTTTTTTGTATAAGAAAGACTTTTAGTTACTCGTCGTCTGTGGCATCTTTTAGGATGTATCTATTATTTTGCCATTTTCATTGTTTGAAGAGGACCATTGTCTTTTATTGTGTATTTCATTGATGGACGGAAGATTAGAGTTTGTGGAAGACTTTTCATTTCTTGTTTGATTTTCACGATATGATCCACGAGAGCAGCCGTCGGCGACGAGCGTATACCACAACCGATATGATAGCGTTGAAGCTCGCCGATGAAGGCATATTTTGGTGAGAGCAAGGAGGGCTATAAGGGGAGTTGGGAGGCCCAAAAAAAAGAAAAGAAAAAAAAGAAAAAAAAAAAAAAAAGTGGTAGAATGCTCGCCTGCCACGCGGGCGGCCCGGGTTCGATTCCCGGCCGATGCATCATTTTGCTTTTCCCGCGATAATGCTGCCGCGTGGCTTGCGCGCTTGAGATGCACGATCCACAAGAATGTATAGCTGGATTCCCTTGAGAAGAACCGAGAACGCAGCACTCGCGGGTCCCCACTAGGACGCTCGCATCATGTTCTACAGACTAGCGTCGGCCTGGCCTCACAAGTTGCTGTGTCCCGGTGCCTCCGAGGCACTGAACTTTAACGACAAGGAGTGCTGCCTATCGTTGCAACAGCTGCAGCAACACCGCAATCAACTGGGCCGGCAGTGCACGTGTAGCAACAGAACACGTTATCCAGGAAGTACAGTGTCTCTACGTCTAATATTGGGTACGGTATTTAGGCAGTTTCCAGGACAAGCAGTTCACCCGTGCCTCGGTAGCGCAGTAGGCAGCGCGTAAGTCTCATAATCTTAAGGTCGTGAGTTCGATCCTCACCTGGGGCATTTAATTTTCTGTGACTGATGCTGGTGCTGTTGCTAGGGCGCCAACGTATTTATTGTTTGTTATCCACAACGTTTCAACGCTTCAGCGGGAGAATGTTTACTTCCTGTTATTGCTACTTACAGCTTCCCTTTTCCTCTTCTCCCAGCAGAGCACGAAGCCAAAAGCACTGCTCTGCGACGTTTGAGGTGCGCGCCTTGCCAGTCAGTATGTGTAAAGATGCTCGCAAAGAGAGAGGGGCGCCGACGCGGCCCTCGACACGAAATGCGACAAGCGACCGTACGAACGGTCGAATGAAACGGCCACATCCGGTGTGGTCTAGTGGCTAGGATACCTGGCTTTCACCCAGGAGGCCCGGGTTCGATTCCCGGTACCGGAACGGAATTTTTTCCACACGAATCGTGACAAGTTTGAGCTGTCCGAGCGGCCGTTTCCCGTCCTGCTCGCAATATAGCTACTGTTTCGTGACCGTCAGCAGAATATAGACTAGGGAAGCAGACACACGACGCCCATAGAAATGGTGTATGGCTTCATGCCACCCGTTTCCAGCGTAGGGCTGAGCAACTGCGTCTGCCGAGGCCCGTTAGCTCAGTTGGTTAGAGCGTCGTGCTAATAACGCGAAGGTCGTGGGTTCGATCCCCCCACGGGCCACTACTCTTTTACTACTGCGAAAAGGCAGCGCCGATTTCAGCTGGCGAGTGTGATGACCAAAAGATCATCACCCTGCGTGGAAGTTGACAGAGGATCCGAACCCGACTCGTCGGGAAGCACTACAGCATTCACTCGGCAATGGCCATAATATCTTGAATACACTGGTTCTCAACCGATAAAGAGAAAATGAAAGAAAATGTCCGATTGCCGATGCGTAACAACTTTGGCCCTTGTCAGTACTTGCGCGGGTGAGCGCATGGGAACACAGGGCACTATTGGCAGTTTTACTTCCTATTTTTGTTTCTCCTTTGACTGATTCGGTCAGGGAAACGCCACCGTGAAATGAAGGGGGCGTGCTGTGTGTCCATCGCCTCGCCTCTCCTTGCCTCTCTCAGTCGTTTCTCGTGCTTGTCGTTTTGATATAGGCCGATTTGAGAGCGTCAGCTCTCGCGTCAGCTGAGCAAAGTCGAGACAAGTCGAGACACACTAAGGGCTGGCGCTTGGAAGGCAACTATGCTGACCATTACACCACCACCGCACAAGCGAGCGCCCCGCCTCCGCGCTGTGTCGGCTTCCCGCCTGTCGGCAGCGGCCGAAGGTGATCGTACCCGGCAGGCGCATTTCGAGGCAGGCTAGGGGAGCACATCCAGACGCATTCGGACAGCGTATCCGCGCACATTTCGCATCCTTTGGCAAGAGTCGGCGCCGGCGACGCAAGAGTACGCAGAGGACCGCGTTCTGGCGGCATTTTTAAGCAGTGCAGTGCAGGATTCAGCGTCTGCAGCACCTTCTCCACAGAATGCTACGGCGCTTGACGGCAGTCCCACTTTCCCTTGAGACATCTGCTCGGGAAGCAGCGTGAAGTTACCGCTGGCCCGAGCATCGGTGGTTCAGTGGTAGAATGCTCGCCTGCCACGCGGGCGGCCCGGGTTCGATTCCCGGCCGATGCATCATTTTGCTTTTCCCGCGATAATGCTGCCGCGTGGCTTGCGCGCTTGAGATGCACGATCCACAAGAATGTATAGCTGGATTCCCTTGAGAAGAACCGAGAACGCAGCACTCGCGGGTCCCCACTAGGACGCTCGCATCATGTTCTACAGACTAGCGTCGGCCTGGCCTCACAAGTTGCTGTGTCCCGGTGCCTCCGAGGCACTGAACTTTAACGACAAGGAGTGCTGCCTATCGTTGCAACAGCTGCAGCAACACCGCAATCAACTGGGCCGGCAGTGCACGTGTAGCAACAGAACACGTTATCCAGGAAGTACAGTGTCTCTACGTCTAATATTATTATTATTATTATTAAGCATTACAATCCATGAAGGCTTTTTGCTGCAGAATGGACAATGTTGAACCACTTTGCTCTGTCTTTACAAGTAATTTGCCACTGTCTGTCATGTCCTAGTTTTCTGAGATCGTCTAATATTGGGTACGGTATTTAGGCAGTTTCCAGGACAAGCAGTTCACCCGTGCCTCGGTAGCGCAGTAGGCAGCGCGTAAGTCTCATAATCTTAAGGTCGTGAGTTCGATCCTCACCCGGGGCATTTAATTTTCTGTGACTGATGCTGGTGCTGTTGCTAGGGCGCCAACGTATTTCTTGTTTGTTATCCACAACGTTTCAACGCTTCAGCGGGAGAATGTTTACTTCCTGTTATTGCTACTTACAGCTTCCCTTTTCCTCTCCTCCCAGCAGAGCACGAAGCCAAAAGCACTGCTCTGCGACGTTTGAGGTGCGCGCCTTGCCAGTCAGTATGTGTAAAGATGCTCGCAAAGAGAGAGGGGCGCCGACGCGGCCCTCGACACGAAATGCGACAAGCGACCGTACGAACGGTCGAATGAAACGGCCACATCCGGTGTGGTCTAGTGGCTAGGATACCTGGCTTTCACCCAGGAGGCCCGGGTTCGATTCCCGGTACCGGAACGGAATTTTTTCCACACGAATCGTGACAAGTTTGAGCTGTCCGAGCGGCCGTTTCCCGTCCTGCTCGCAATATAGCTACTGTTTCGTGACCGTCAGCAGAATATAGACTAGGGAAGCAGACACACGACGCCCATAGAAATGGTGTATGGCTTCATGCCACCCGTTTCCAGCATAGGGCTGAGCAACTGCGTCTGCCGAGGCCCGTTGGCTCAGTTGGTTAGAGCGTCGTGCTAATAACGCGAAGGTCGTGGGTTCGATCCCCCCACGGGCCACTACTCTTTTACTACTGCGAAAAGGCAGCGCCGATTTCAGCTGGCGAGTGTGATGACCAAAAGATCATCACCCTGCGTGGAAGTTGACAGAGGATCCGAACCCGACTCGTCGGGAAGCACTACAGCATTCACTCGGCAATGGCCATAATATCTTGAATACACTGGTTCTCAACCGATAAAGAGAAAATGAAAGAAAATGTCCGATTGCCGATGCGTAACAACTTTGGCCCTGGTCAGTACTTGGGCGGGTGAGCGCATGGGAACACAGGGCACTATTGGCAGTTTTACTTCCTATTTTTGTTTCTCCTTTGACTGATTCGGTCAGGGAAACGCCACCGTGAAATGAAGGGGGCGTGCTGTGTGTCCATCGCCTCGCCTCTCCTTGCCTCTCTCAGTCGTTTCTCGTGCTTGTCGTTTTGATATAGGCCGATTTGAGAGCGTCAGCTCTCGCGTCAGCTGAGCAAAGTCGAGACACACTAAGGGTTGGCGCTTGGAAGGCAACTATGCTGACCATTACACCACCACCGCACAAGCGAGCGCCCCGCCTCCGCGCTGTGTCGGCTTCCCGCCTGTCGGCAGCGGCCGAAGGTGATCGTACCCGGCAGGCGCATTTCGAGGCAGGCTAGGGGAGCACATCCAGACGCATTCGGACAGCGTATCCGCGCACATTTCGCATCCTTTGGCAAGAGTCGGCGCCGGCGACGCAAGAGTACGCAGAGGACCGCGTTCTGGCGGCATTTTTAAGCAGTGCAGTGCAGGATTCAGCGTCTGCAGCACCTTCTCCACAGAATGCTACGGCGCTTGACGGCAGTCCCACTTTCCCTTGAGACATCTGCTCGGGAAGCAGCGTGAAGTTACCGCTGGCCCGAGCATCGGTGGTTCAGTGGTAGAATGCTCGCCTGCCACGCGGGCGGCCCGGGTTCGATTCCCGGCCGATGCATCATTTTGCTTTTCCCGCGATAATGCTGCCGCGTGGCTTGCGCGCTTGAGATGCACGATCCACAAGAATGTATAGCTGGATTCCCTTGAGAAGAACCGAGAACGCAGCACTCGCGGGTCCCCACTAGGACGCTCGCATCATGTTCTACAGACTAGCGTCGGCCTGGCCTCACAAGTTGCTGTGTCCCGGTGCCTCCGAGGCACTGAACTTTAACGACAAGGAGTGCTGCCTATCGTTGCAACAGCTGCAGCAACACCGCAATCAACTGGGCCGGCAGTGCACGTGTAGCAACAGAACACGTTATCCAGGAAGTACAGTGTCTCTACGTCTAATATTGGGTACGGTATTTAGGCAATTTGCAGGACAAGCAGTTCACCCGTGCCTCGGTAGCGCAGTAGGCAGCGCGCAAGTCTCATAATCTTAAGGTCGTGAGTTCGATCCTCACCCGGGGCATTTAATTTTCTGTGACTGATGCTGGTGCTGTTGCTAGGGCGCCAACGTATTTCTTGTTTGTTATCCACAACGTTTCAACGCTTCAGCGGGAGAATGTTTACTTCCTGTTATTGCTACTTACAGCTTCCCTTTTCCTCTTCTCCCAGCAGAGCACGAAGCCAAAAGCACTGCTCTGCGACGTTTGAGGTGCGCGCCTTGCCAGTCAGTATGTGTAAAGATGCTCGCAAAGAGAGAGGGGCGCCGACGCGGCCCTCGACACGAAATGCGACAAGCGACCGTACGAACGGTCGAATGAAACGGCCACATCCGGTGTGGTCTAGTGGCTAGGATACCTGGCTTTCACCCAGGAGGCCCGGGTTCGATTCCCGGTACCGGAACGGAATTTTTTCCACACGAATCGTGACAAGTTTGAGCTGTCCGAGCGGCCGTTTCCCGTCCTGCTCGCAATATAGCTACTGTTTCGTGACCGTCAGCAGAATATAGACTAGGGAAGCAGACACACGACGCCCATAGAAATGGTGTATGGCTTCATGCCACCCGTTTCCAGCGTAGGGCTGAGCAACTGCGTCTGCCTAGGCCCGTTAGCTCAGTTGGTTAGAGCGTCGTGCTAATAACGCGAAGGTCGTGGGTTCGATCCCCCTACGGGCCACTACTCTTTTACTACTGCGAAAAGGCAGCGCCGATTTCAGCTGGCGAGTGTGATGACCAAAAGATCATCACCCTGCGTGGAAGTTGACAGAGGATCCGAACCCGACTCGTCGGGAAGCACTACAGCATTCACTCGGCAATGGCCATAATATCTTGAATACACTGGTTCTCAACCGATAAAGAGAAAATGAAAGAAAATGTCCGATTGCCGATGCGTAACAACTTTGGCCCTGGTCAGTACTTGGGCGGGTGAGCGCATGGGAACACAGGGCACTATTGGCAGTTTTACTTCCTATTTTTGTTTCTCCTTTGACTGATTCGGTCAGGGAAACGCCACCGTGAAATGAAGGGGGCGTGCTGTGTGTCCATCGCCTCGCCTCTCCTTGCCTCTCTCAGTCGTTTCTCGTGCTTGTCGTTTTGATATAGGCCGATTTGAGAGCGTCAGCTCTCGCGTCAGCTGAGCAAAGTCGAGACAAGTCGAGACACACTAAGGGCTGGCGCTTGGAAGGCAACTATGCTGACCATTACACCACCACCGCACAAGCGAGCGCCCCGCCTCCGCGCTGTGTCGGCTTCCCGCCTGTCGGCAGCGGCCGAAGGTGATCGTACCCGGCAGGCGCATTTCGAGGCAGGCTAGGGGAGCACATCCAGACGCATTCGGACAGCGTATCCGCGCACATTTCGCATCCTTTGGCAAGAGTCGGCGCCGGCGACGCAAGAGTACGCAGAGGACCGCGTTCTGGCGGCATTTTTAAGCAGTGCAGTGCAGGATTCAGCGTCTGCAGCACCTTCTCCACAGAATGCTACGGCGCTTGACGGCAGTCCCACTTTCCCTTGAGACATCTGCTCGGGAAGCAGCGTGAAGTTACCGCTGGCCCGAGCATCGGTGGTTCAGTGGTAGAATGCTCGCCTGCCACGCGGGCGGCCCGGGTTCGATTCCCGGCCGATGCATCATTTTGCTTTTCCCGCGATAATGCTGCCGCGTGGCTTGCGCGCTTGAGATGCACGATCCACAAGAATGTATAGCTGGATTCCCTTGAGAAGAACCGAGAACGCAGCACTCGCGGGTCCCCACTAGGACGCTCGCATCATGTTCTACAGACTAGCGTCGGCCTGGCCTCACAAGTTGCTGTGTCCCGGTGCTTCCGAGGCACTGAACTTTAACGACAAGGAGTGCTGCCTATCGTTGCAACAGCTGCAGCAACACCGCAATCAACTGGGCCGGCAGTGCACGTGTAGCAACAGAACACGTTATCCAGGAAGTACAGTGTCTCTACGTCTAATATTGGGTACGGTATTTAGGCAGTTTCCAGGACAAGCAGTTCACCCGTGCCTCGGTAGCGCAGTAGGCAGCGCGCAAGTCTCATAATCTTAAGGTCGTGAGTTCGATCCTCACCCGGGGCATTTAATTTTCTGTGACTGATGCTGGTGCTGTTGCTAGGGCGCCAACGTATTTCTTGTTTGTTATCCACAACGTTTCAACGCTTCAGCGGGAGAATGTTTACTTCCTGTTATTGCTACTTACAGCTTCCCTTTTCCTCTTCTCCCAGCAGAGCACGAAGCCAAAAGCACTGCTCTGCGACGTTTGAGGTGCGCGCCTTGCCAGTCAGTATGTGTAAAGATGCTCGCAAAGAGAGAGGGGCGCCGACGCGGCCCTCGACACGAAATGCGACAAGCGACCGTACGAACGGTCGAATGAAACGGCCACATCCGGTGTGGTCTAGTGGCTAGGATACCTGGCTTTCACGCAGGAGGCCCGGGTTCGATTCCCGGTACCGGAACGGAATTTTTTCCACACGAATCGTGACAAGTTTGAGCTGTCCGAGCGGCCGTTTCCCGTCCTGCTCGCAATATAGCTACTGTTTCGTGACCGTCAGCAGAATATAGACTAGGGAAGCAGACACACGACGCCCATAGAAATGGTGTATGGCTTCATGCCACCCGTTTCCAGCGTAGGGCTGAGCAACTGCGTCTGCCGAGGCCCGTTAGCTCAGTTGGTTAGAGCGTCGTGCTAATAACGCGAAGGTCGTGGGTTCGATCCCCCCACGGGCCACTACTCTTTTACTACTGCGAAAAGGCAGCGCCGATTTCAGCTGGCGAGTGTGATGACCAAAAGATCATCACCCTGCGTGGAAGTTGACAGAGGATCCGAACCCGACTCGTCGGGAAGCACTACAGCATTCACTCGGCAATGGCCATAATATCTTGAATACACTGGTTCTCAACCGATAAAGAGAAAATGAAAGAAAATGTCCGATTGCCGATGCGTAACAACTTTGGCCCTGGTCAGTACTTGGGCGGGTGAGCGCATGGGAACACAGGGCACTATTGGCAGTTTTACTTCCTATTTTTGTTTCTCCTTTGACTGATTCGGTCAGGGAAACGCCACCGTGAAATGAAGGGGGCGTGCTGTGTGTCCATCGCCTCGCCTCTCCTTGCCTCTCTCAGTCGTTTCTCGTGCTTGTCGTTTTGATATAGGCCGATTTGAGAGCGTCAGCTCTCGCGTCAGCTGAGCAAAGTCGAGACAAGTCGAGACACACTAAGGGCTGGCGCTTGGAAGGCAACTATGCTGACCATTACACCACCACCGCACAAGCGAGCGCCCCGCCTCCGCGCTGTGTCGGCTTCCCGCCTGTCGGCAGCGGCCGAAGGTGATCGTACCCGGCAGGCGCATTTCGAGGCAGGCTAGGGGAGCACATCCAGACGCATTCGGACAGCGTATCCGCGCACATTTCGCATCCTTTGGCAAGAGTCGGCGCCGGCGACGCAAGAGTACGCAGAGGACCGCGTTCTGGCGGCATTTTTAAGCAGTGCAGTGCAGGATTCAGCGTCTGCAGCACCTTCTCCACAGAATGCTACGGCGCTTGACGGCAGTCCCACTTTCCCTTGAGACATCTGCTCGGGAAGCAGCGTGAAGTTACCGCTGGCCCGAGCATCGGTGGTTCAGTGGTAGAATGCTCGCCTGCCACGCGGGCGGCCCGGGTTCGATTCCCGGCCGATGCATCATTTTGCTTTTCCCGCGATAATGCTGCCGCGTGGCTTGCGCGCTTGAGATGCACGATCCACAAGAATGTATAGCTGGATTCCCTTGAGAAGAACCGAGAACGCAGCACTCGCGGGTCCCCACTAGGACGCTCGCATCATGTTCTACAGACTAGCGTCGGCCTGGCCTCACAAGTTGCTGTGTCCCGGTGCCTCCGAGGCACTGAACTTTAACGACAAGGAGTGCTGCCTATCGTTGCAACAGCTGCAGCAACACCGCAATCAACTGGGCCGGCAGTGCACGTGTAGCAACAGAACACGTTATCCAGGAAGTACAGTGTCTCTACGTCTAATATTGGGTACGGTATTTAGGCAGTTTCCAGGACAAGCAGTTCACCCGTGCCTCGGTAGCGCAGTAGGCAGCGCGTAAGTCTCATAATCTTAAGGTCGTGAGTTCGATCCTCACCCGGGGCATTTAATTTTCTGTGACTGATGCTGGTGCTGTTGCTAGGGCGCCAACGTATTTCTTGTTTGTTATCCACAACGTTTCAACGCTTCAGCGGGAGAATGTTTACTTCCTGTTATTGCTACTTACAGCTTCCCTTTTCCTCTTCTCCCAGCAGAGCACGAAGCCAAAAGCACTGCTCTGCGACGTTTGAGGTGCGCGCCTTGCCAGTCAGTATGTGTAAAGATGCTCGCAAAGAGAGAGGGGCGCCGACGCGGCCCTCGACACGAAATGCGACAAGCGACCGTACGAACGGTCGAATGAAACGGCCACATCCGGTGTGGTCTAGTGGCTAGGATACCTGGCTTTCACGCAGGAGGCCCGGGTTCGATTCCCGGTACCGGAACGGAATTTTTTCCACACGAATCGTGACAAGTTTGAGCTGTCCGAGCGGCCGTTTCCCGTCCTGCTCGCAATATAGCTACTGTTTCGTGACCGTCAGCAGAATATAGACTAGGGAAGCAGACACACGACGCCCATAGAAATGGTGTATGGCTTCATGCCACCCGTTTCCAGCGTAGGGCTGAGCAACTGCGTCTGCCGAGGCCCGTTAGCTCAGTTGGTTAGAGCGTCGTGCTAATAACGCGAAGGTCGTGGGTTCGATCCCCCCACGGGCCACTACTCTTTTACTACTGCGAAAAGGCAGCGCCGATTTCAGCTGGCGAGTGTGATGACCAAAAGATCATCACCCTGCGTGGAAGTTGACAGAGGATCCGAACCCGACTCGTCGGGAAGCACTACAGCATTCACTCGGCAATGGCCATAATATCTTGAATACACTGGTTCTCAACCGATAAAGAGAAAATGAAAGAAAATGTCCGATTGCCGATGCGTAACAACTTTGGCCCTGGTCAGTACTTGGGCGGGTGAGCGCATGGGAACACAGGGCACTATTGGCAGTTTTACTTCCTATTTTTGTTTCTCCTTTGACTGATTCGGTCAGGGAAACGCCACCGTGAAATGAAGGGGGCGTGCTGTGTGTCCATCGCCTCGCCTCTCCTTGCCTCTCTCAGTCGTTTCTCGTGCTTGTCGTTTTGATATAGGCCGATTTGAGAGCGTCAGCTCTCGCGTCAGCTGAGCAAAGTCGAGACAAGTCGAGACACACTAAGGGCTGGCGCTTGGAAGGCAACTATGCTGACCATTACACCACCACCGCACAAGCGAGCGCCCCGCCTCCGCGCTGTGTCGGCTTCCCGCCTGTCGGCAGCGGCCGAAGGTGATCGTACCCGGCAGGCGCATTTCGAGGCAGGCTAGGGGAGCACATCCAGACGCATTCGGACAGCGTATCCGCGCACATTTCGCATCCTTTGGCAAGAGTCGGCGCCGGCGACGCAAGAGTACGCAGAGGACCGCGTTCTGGCGGCATTTTTAAGCAGTGCAGTGCAGGATTCAGCGTCTGCAGCACCTTCTCCACAGAATGCTACGGCGCTTGACGGCAGTCCCACTTTCCCTTGAGACATCTGCTCGGGAAGCAGCGTGAAGTTACCGCTGGCCCGAGCATCGGTGGTTCAGTGGTAGAATGCTCGCCTGCCACGCGGGCGGCCCGGGTTCGATTCCCGGCCGATGCATCATTTTGCTTTTCCCGCGATAATGCTGCCGCGTGGCTTGCGCGCTTGAGATGCACGATCCACAAGAATGTATAGCTGGATTCCCTTGAGAAGAACCGAGAACGCAGCACTCGCGGGTCCCCACTAGGACGCTCGCATCATGTTCTACAGACTAGCGTCGGCCTGGCCTCACAAGTTGCTGTGTCCCGGTGCCTCCGAGGCACTGAACTTTAACGACAAGGAGTGCTGCCTATCGTTGCAACAGCTGCAGCAACACCGCAATCAACTGGGCCGGCAGTGCACGTGTAGCAACAGAACACGTTATCCAGGAAGTACAGTGTCTCTACGTCTAATATTGGGTACGGTATTTAGGCAGTTTCCAGGACAAGCAGTTCACCCGTGCCTCGGTAGCGCAGTAGGCAGCGCGTAAGTCTCATAATCTTAAGGTCGTGAGTTCGATCCTCACCCGGGGCATTTAATTTTCTGTGACTGATGCTGGTGCTGTTGCTAGGGCGCCAACGTATTTCTTGTTTGTTATCCACAACGTTTCAACGCTTCAGCGGGAGAATGTTTACTTCCTGTTATTGCTACTTACAGCTTCCCTTTTCCTCTTCTCCCAGCAGAGCACGAAGCCAAAAGCACTGCTCTGCGACGTTTGAGGTGCGCGCCTTGCCAGTCAGTATGTGTAAAGATGCTCGCAAAGAGAGAGGGGCGCCGACGCGGCCCTCGACACAAAATGCGACAAGCGACCGTACGAACGGTCGAATGAAACGGCCACATCCGGTGTGGTCTAGTGGCTAGGATACCTGGCTTTCACCCAGGAGGCCCGGGTTCGATTCCCGGTACCGGAACGGAATTTTTTCCACACGAATCGTGACAAGTTTGAGCTGTCCGAGCGGCCGTTTCCCGTCCTGCTCGCAATATAGCTACTGTTTCGTGACCGTCAGCAGAATATAGACTAGGGAAGCAGACACACGACGCCCATAGAAATGGTGTATGGCTTCATGCCACCCGTTTCCAGCGTAGGGCTGAGCAACTGCGTCTGCCGAGGCCCGTTAGCTCAGTTGGTTAGAGCGTCGTGCTAATAACGCGAAGGTCGTGGGTTCGATCCCCCCACGGGCCACTACTCTTTTACTACTGCGAAAAGGCAGCGCCGATTTCAGCTGGCGAGTGTGATGACCAAAAGATCATCACCCTGCGTGGAAGTTGACAGAGGATCCGAACCCGACTCGTCGGGAAGCACTACAGCATTCACTCGGCAATGGCCATAATATCTTGAATACACTGGTTCTCAACCGATAAAGAGAAAATGAAAGAAAATGTCCGATTGCCGATGCGTAACAACTTTGGCCCTGGTCAGTACTTGGGCGGGTGAGCGCATGGGAACACAGGGCACTATTGGCAGTTTTACTTCCTATTTTTGTTTCTCCTTTGACTGATTCGGTCAGGGAAACGCCACCGTGAAATGAAGGGGGCGTGCTGTGTGTCCATCGCCTCGCCTCTCCTTGCCTCTCTCAGTCGTTTCTCGTGCTTGTCGTTTTGATATAGGCCGATTTGAGAGCGTCAGCTCTCGCGTCAGCTGAGCAAAGTCGAGACAAGTCGAGACACACTAAGGGCTGGCGCTTGGAAGGCAACTATGCTGACCATTACACCACCACCGCACAAGCGAGCGCCCCGCCTCCGCGCTGTGTCGGCTTCCCGCCTGTCGGCAGCGGCCGAAGGTGATCGTACCCGGCAGGCGCATTTCGAGGCAGGCTAGGGGAGCACATCCAGACGCATTCGGACAGCGTATCCGCGCACATTTCGCATCCTTTGGCAAGAGTCGGCGCCGGCGACGCAAGAGTACGCAGAGGACCGCGTTCTGGCGGCATTTTTAAGCAGTGCAGTGCAGGATTCAGCGTCTGCAGCACCTTCTCCACAGAATGCTACGGCGCTTGACGGCAGTCCCACTTTCCCTTGAGACATCTGCTCGGGAAGCAGCGTGAAGTTACCGCTGGCCCGAGCATCGGTGGTTCAGTGGTAGAATGCTCGCCTGCTACGCGGGCGGCCCGGGTTCGATTCCCGGCCGATGCATCATTTTGCTTTTCCCGCGATAATGCTGCCGCGTGGCTTGCGCGCTTGAGATGCACGATCCACAAGAATGTATAGCTGGATTCCCTTGAGAAGAACCGAGAACGCAGCACTCGCGGGTCCCCACTAGGACGCTCGCATCATGTTCTACAGACTAGCGTCGGCCTGGCCTCACAAGTTGCTGCGTCCCGGTGCCTCCGAGGCACTGAACTTTAACGACAAGGAGTGCTGCCTATCGTTGCAACAGCTGCAGCAACACCGCAATCAACTGGGCCGGCAGTGCACGTGTAGCAACAGAACACGTTATCCAGGAAGTACAGTGTCTCTACGTCTAATATTGGGTACGGTATTTAGGCAGTTTCCAGGACAAGCAGTTCGCCCGTGCCTCGGTAGCGCAGTAGGCAGCGCGTAAGTCTCATAATCTTAAGGTCGTGAGTTCGATCCTCACCCGGGGCATTTAATTTTCTGTGACTGATGCTGGTGCTGTTGCTAGGGCGCCAACGTATTTCTTGTTTGTTATCCACAACGTTTCAACGCTTCAGCGGGAGAATGTTTACTTCCTGTTATTGCTACTTACAGCTTCCCTTTTCCTCTTCTCCCAGCAGAGCACGAAGCCAAAAGCACTGCTCTGCGACGTTTGAGGTGCGCGCCTTGCCAGTCAGTATGTGTAAAGATGCTCGCAAAGAGAGAGGGGCGCCGACGCGGCCCTCGACACGAAATGCGACAAGCGACCGTACGAACGGTCGAATGAAACGGCCACATCCGGTGTGGTCTAGTGGCTAGGATACCTGGCTTTCACCCAGGAGGCCCGGGTTCGATTCCCGGTACCGGAACGGAATTTTTTCCACACGAATCGTGACAAGTTTGAGCTGTCCGAGCGGCCGTTTCCCGTCCTGCTCGCAATATAGCTACTGTTTCGTGACCGTCAGCAGAATATAGACTAGGGAAGCAGACACACGACGCCCATAGAAATGGTGTATGGCTTCATGCCACCCGTTTCCAGCGTAGGGCTGAGCAACTGCGTCTGCCGAGGCCCGTTAGCTCAGTTGGTTAGAGCGTCGTGCTAATAACGCGAAGGTCGTGGGTTCGATCCCCCCACGGGCCACTACTCTTTTACTACTGCGAAAAGGCAGCGCCGATTTCAGCTGGCGAGTGTGATGACCAAAAGATCATCACCCTGCGTGGAAGTTGACAGAGGATCCGAACCCGACTCGTCGGGAAGCACTACAGCATTCACTCGGCAATGGCCATAATATCTTGAATACACTGGTTCTCAACCGATAAAGAGAAAATGAAAGAAAATGTCCGATTGCCGATGCGTAACAACTTTGGCCCTGGTCAGTACTTGGGCGGGTGAGCGCATGGGAACACAGGGCACTATTGGCAGTTTTACTTCCTATTTTTGTTTCTCCTTTGACTGATTCGGTCAGGGAAACGCCACCGTGAAATGAAGGGGGCGTGCTGTGTGTCCATCGCCTCGCCTCTCCTTGCCTCTCTCAGTCGTTTCTCGTGCTTGTCGTTTTGATATAGGCCGATTTGAGAGCGTCAGCTCTCGCGTCAGCTGAGCAAAGTCGAGACAAGTCGAGACACACTAAGGGCTGGCGCTTGGAAGGCAACTATGCTGACCATTACACCACCACCGCACAAGCGAGCGCCCCGCCTCCGCGCTGTGTCGGCTTCCCGCCTGTCGGCAGCGGCCGAAGGTGATCGTACCCGGCAGGCGCATTTCGAGGCAGGCTAGGGGAGCACATCCAGACGCATTCGGACAGCGTATCCGCGCACATTTCGCATCCTTTGGCAAGAGTCGGCGCCGGCGACGCAAGAGTACGCAGAGGACCGCGTTCTGGCGGCATTTTTAAGCAGTGCAGTGCAGGATTCAGCGTCTGCAGCACCTTCTCCACAGAATGCTACGGCGCTTGACGGCAGTCCCACTTTCCCTTGAGACATCTGCTCGGGAAGCAGCGTGAAGTTATCGCTGGCCCGAGCATCGGTGGTTCAGTGGTAGAATGCTCGCCTGCCACGCGGGCGGCCCGGGTTCGATTCCCGGCCGATGCATCATTTTGCTTTTCCCGCGATAATGCTGCCGCGTGGCTTGCGCGCTTGAGATGCACGATCCACAAGAATGTATAGCTGGATTCCCTTGAGAAGAACCGAGAACGCAGCACTCGCGGGTCCCCACTAGGACGCTCGCATCATGTTCTACAGACTAGCGTCGGCCTGGCCTCACAAGTTGCTGTGTCCCGGTGCCTCCGAGGCACTGAACTTTAACGACAAGGAGTGCTGCCTATCGTTGCAACAGCTGCAGCAACACCGCAATCAACTGGGCCGGCAGTGCACGTGTAGCAACAGAACACGTTATCCAGGAAGTACAGTGTCTCTACGTCTAATATTGGGTACGGTATTTAGGCAGTTTCCAGGACAAGCAGTTCACCCGTGCCTCGGTAGCGCAGTAGGCAGCGCGTAAGTCTCATAATCTTAAGGTCGTGAGTTCGATCCTCACCCGGGGCATTTAATTTTCTGTGACTGATGCTGGTGCTGTTGCTAGGGCGCCAACGTATTTCTTGTTTCTTATCCACAACGTTTCAACGCTTCAGCGGGAGAATGTTTACTTCCTGTTATTGCTACTTACAGCTTCCCTTTTCCTCTTCTCCCAGCAGAGCACGAAGCCAAAAGCACTGCTCTGCGACGTTTGAGGTGCGCGCCTTGCCAGTCAGTATGTGTAAAGATGCTCGCAAAGAGAGAGGGGCGCCGACGCGGCCCTCGACACGAAATGCGACAAGCGACCGTACGAACGGTCGAATGAAACGGCCACATCCGGTGTGGTCTAGTGGCTAGGATACCTGGCTTTCACCCAGGAGGCCCGGGTTCGATTCCCGGTACCGGAACGGAATTTTTTCCACACGAATCGTGACAAGTTTGAGCTGTCCGAGCGGCCGTTTCCCGTCCTGCTCGCAATATAGCTACTGTTTCGTGACCGTCAGCAGAATATAGACTAGGGAGGCAGACACACGACGCCCATAGAAATGGTGTATGGCTTCATGCCACCCGTTTCCAGCGTAGGGCTGAGCAACTGCGTCTGCCGAGGCCCGTTAGCTCAGTTGGTTAGAGCGTCGTGCTAATAACGCGAAGGTCGTGGGTTCGATCCCCCCACGGGCCACTACTCTTTTACTACTGCGAAAAGGCAGCGCCGATTTCAGCTGGCGAGTGTGATGACCAAAAGATCATCACCCTGCGTGGAAGTTGACAGAGGATCCGAACCCGACTCGTCGGGAAGCACTACAGCATTCACTCGGCAATGGCCATAATATCTTGAATACACTGGTTCTCAACCGATAAAGAGAAAATGAAAGAAAATGTCCGATTGCCGATGCGTAACAACTTTGGCCCTGGTCAGTACTTGGGCGGGTGAGCGCATGGGAACACAGGGCACTATTGGCAGTTTTACTTCCTATTTTTGTTTCTCCTTTGACTGATTCGGTCAGGGAAACGCCACCGTGAAATGAAGGGGGCGTGCTGTGTGTCCATCGCCTCGCCTCTCCTTGCCTCTCTCAGTCGTTTCTCGTGCTTGTCGTTTTGATATAGGCCGATTTGAGAGCGTCAGCTCTCGCGTCAGCTGAGCAAAGTCGAGACAAGTCGAGACACACTAAGGGCTGGCGCTTGGAAGGCAACTATGCTGACCATTACACCACCACCGCACAAGCGAGCGCCCCGCCTCCGCGCTGTGTCGGCTTCCCGCCTGTCGGCAGCGGCCGAAGGTGATCGTACCCGGCAGGCGCATTTCGAGGCAGGCTAGGGGAGCACATCCAGACGCATTCGGACAGCGTATCCGCGCACATTTCGCATCCTTTGGCAAGAGTCGGCGCCGGCGACGCAAGAGTACGCAGAGGACCGCGTTCTGGCGGCATTTTTAAGCAGTGCAGTGCAGGATTCAGCGTCTGCAGCACCTTCTCCACAGAATGCTACGGCGCTTGACCGCAGTCCCACTTTCCCTTGAGACATCTGCTCGGGAAGCAGCGTGAAGTTATCGCTGGCCCGAGCATCGGTGGTTCAGTGGTAGAATGCTCGCCTGCCACGCGGGCGGCCCGGGTTCGATTCCCGGCCGATGCATCATTTTGCTTTTCCCGCGATAATGCTGCCGCGTGGCTTGCGCGCTTGAGATGCACGATCCACAAGAATGTATAGCTGGATTCCCTTGAGAAGAACCGAGAACGCAGCACTCGCGGGTCCCCACTAGGACGCTCGCATCATGTTCTACAGACTAGCGTCGGCCTGGCCTCACAAGTTGCTGTGTCCCGGTGCCTCCGAGGCACTGAACTTTAACGACAAGGAGTGCTGCCTATCGTTGCAACAGCTGCAGCAACACCGCAATCAACTGGGCCGGCAGTGCACGTGTAGCAACAGAACACGTTATCCAGGAAGTACAGTGTCTCTACGTCTAATATTGGGTACGGTATTTAGGCAGTTTCCAGGACAAGCAGTTCACCCGTGCCTCGGTAGCGCAGTAGGCAGCGCGTAAGTCTCATAATCTTAAGGTCGTGAGTTCGATCCTCACCCGGGGCATTTAATTTTCTGTGACTGATGCTGGTGCTGTTGCTAGGGCGCCAACGTATTTCTTGTTTGTTATCCACAACGTTTCAACGCTTCAGCGGGAGAATGTTTACTTCCTGTTATTGCTACTTACAGCTTCCCTTTTCCTCTTCTCCCAGCAGAGCACGAAGCCAAAAGCACTGCTCTGCGACGTTTGAGGTGCGCGCCTTGCCAGTCAGTATGTGTAAAGATGCTCGCAAAGAGAGAGGGGCGCCGACGCGGCCCTCGACACGAAATGCGACAAGCGACCGTACGAACGGTCGAATGAAACGGCCACATCCGGTGTGGTCTAGTGGCTAGGATACCTGGCTTTCACCCAGGAGGCCCGGGTTCGATTCCCGGTACCGGAACGGAATTTTTTCCACACGAATCGTGACAAGTTTGAGCTGTCCGAGCGGCCGTTTCCCGTCCTGCTCGCAATATAGCTACTGTTTCGTGACCGTCAGCAGAATATAGACTAGGGAAGCAGACACACGACGCCCATAGAAATGGTGTATGGCTTCATGCCACCCGTTTCCAGCGTAGGGCTGAGCAACTGCGTCTGCCGAGGCCCGTTAGCTCAGTTGGTTAGAGCGTCGTGCTAATAACGCGAAGGTCGTGGGTTCGATCCCCCCACGGGCCACTACTCTTTTACTACTGCGAAAAGGCAGCGCCGATTTCAGCTGGCGAGTGTGATGACCAAAAGATCATCACCCTGCGTGGAAGTTGACAGAGGATCCGAACCCGACTCGTCGGGAAGCACTACAGCATTCACTCGGCAATGGCCATAATATCTTGAATACACTGGTTCTCAACCGATAAAGAGAAAATGAAAGAAAATGTCCGATTGCCGATGCGTAACAACTTTGGCCCTGGTCAGTACTTGGGCGGGTGAGCGCATGGGAACACAGGGCACTATTGGCAGTTTTACTTCCTATTTTTGTTTCTCCTTTGACTGATTCGGTCAGAGAAACGCCACCGTGAAATGAAGGGGGCGTGCTGTGTGTCCATCGCCTCGCCTCTCCTTGCCTCTCTCAGTCGTTTCTCGTGCTTGTCGTTTTGATATAGGCCGATTTGAGAGCGTCAGCTCTCGCGTCAGCTGAGCAAAGTCGAGACAAGTCGAGACACACTAAGGGCTGGCGCTTGGAAGGCAACTATGCTGACCATTACACCACCACCGCACAAGCGAGCGCCCCGCCTCCGCGCTGTGTCGGCTTCCCGCCCGTCGGCTGCGGCCGAAGGTGATCGTACCCGGCAGGCGCATTTCGAGGCAGACTAGGGGAGCACATCCAGACGCATTCGGACAGCGTATCCGCGCACATTTCGCATCCTTTGGCAAGAGTCGGCGCCGGCGACGCAAGAGTACGCAGAGGACCGCGTTCTGGCGGCATTTTTAAGCAGTGCAGTGCAGGATTCAGCGTCTGCAGCACCTTCTCCACAGAATGCTACGGCGCTTGACGGCAGTCCCACTTTCCCTTGAGACATCTGCTCGGGAAGCAGCGTGAAGTTATCGCTGGCCCGAGCATCGGTGGTTCAGTGGTAGAATGCTCGCCTGCCACGCGGGCGGCCCGGGTTCGATTCCCGGCCGATGCATCATTTTGCTTTTCCCGCGATAATGCTGCCGCGTGGCTTGCGCGCTTGAGATGCACGATCCACAAGAATGTATAGCTGGATTCCCTTGAGAAGAACCGAGAACGCAGCACTCGCGGGTCCCCACTAGGACGCTCGCATCATGTTCTACAGACTAGCGTCGGCCTGGCCTCACAAGTTGCTGCGTCCCGGTGCCTCCGAGGCACTGAACTTTAACGACAAGGAGTGCTGCCTATCGTTGCAACAGCTGCAGCAACACCGCAATCAACTGGGCCGGCAGTGCACGTGTAGCAACAGAACACGTTATCCAGGAAGTACAGTGTCTCTACGTCTAATATTGGGTACGGTATTTAGGCAGTTTCCAGGACAAGCAGTTCACCCGTGCCTCGGTAGCGCAGTAGGCAGCGCGTAAGTCTCATAATCTTAAGGTCGTGAGTTCGATCCTCACCCGGGGCATTTAATTTTCTGTGACTGATGCTGGTGCTGTTGCTAGGGCGCCAACGTATTTCTTGTTTCTTATCCACAACGTTTCAACGCTTCAGCGGGAGAATGTTTACTTCCTGTTATTGCTACTTACAGCTTCCCTTTTCCTCTTCTCCCAGCAGAGCACGAAGCCAAAAGCACTGCTCTGCGACGTTTGAGGTGCGCGCCTTGCCAGTCAGTATGTGTAAAGATGCTCGCAAAGAGAGAGGGGCGCCGACGCGGCCCTCGACACGAAATGCGACAAGCGACCGTACGAACGGTCGAATGAAACGGCCACATCCGGTGTGGTCTAGTGGCTAGGATACCTGGCTTTCACCTAGGAGGCCCGGGTTCGATTCCCGGTACCGGAACGGAATTTTTTCCACACGAATCGTGACAAGTTTGAGCTGTCCGAGCGGCCGTTTCCCGTCCTGCTCGCAATATAGCTACTGTTTCGTGACCGTCAGCAGAATATAGACTAGGGAAGCAGACACACGACGCCCATAGAAATGGTGTATGGCTTCATGCCACCCGTTTCCAGCGTAGGGCTGAGCAACTGCGTCTGCCGAGGCCCGTTAGCTCAGTTGGTTAGAGCGTCGTGCTAATAACGCGAAGGTCGTGGGTTCGATCCCCCCACGGGCCACTACTCTTTTACTACTGCGAAAAGGCAGCGCCGATTTCAGCTGGCGAGTGTGATGACCAAAAGATCATCACCCTGCGTGGAAGTTGACAGAGGATCCGAACCCGACTCGTCGGGAAGCACTACAGCATTCACTCGGCAATGGCCATAATATCTTGAATACACTGGTTCTCAACCGATAAAGAGAAAATGAAAGAAAATGTCCGATTGCCGATGCGTAACAACTTTGGCCCTGGTCAGTACTTGGGCGGGTGAGCGCATGGGAACACAGGGCACTATTGGCAGTTTTACTTCCTATTTTTGTTTCTCCTTTGACTGATTCGGTCAGGGAAACGCCACCGTGAAATGAAGGGGGCGTGCTGTGTGTCCATCGCCTCGCCTCTCCTTGCCTCTCTCAGTCGTTTCTCGTGCTTGTCGTTTTGATATAGGCCGATTTGAGAGCGTCAGCTCTCGCGTCAGCTGAGCAAAGTCGAGACAAGTCGAGACACACTAAGGGCTGGCGCTTGGAAGGCAACTATGCTGACCATTACACCACCACCGCACAAGCGAGCGCCCCGCCTCCGCGCTGTGTCGGCTTCCCGCCTGTCGGCAGCGGCCGAAGGTGATCGTACCCGGCAGGCGCATTTCGAGGCAGGCTAGGGGAGCACATCCAGACGCATTCGGACAGCGTATCCGCGCACATTTCGCATCCTTTGGCAAGAGTCGGCGCCGGCGACGCAAGAGTACGCAGAGGACCGCGTTCTGGCGGCATTTTTAAGCAGTGCAGTGCAGGATTCAGCGTCTGCAGCACCTTCTCCACAGAATGCTACGGCGCTTGACCGCAGTCCCACTTTCCCTTGAGACATCTGCTCGGGAAGCAGCGTGAAGTTATCGCTGGCCCGAGCATCGGTGGTTCAGTGGTAGAATGCTCGCCTGCCACGCGGGCGGCCCGGGTTCGATTCCCGGCCGATGCATCATTTTGCTTTTCCCGCGATAATGCTGCCGCGTGGCTTGCGCGCTTGAGATGCACGATCCACAAGAATGTATAGCTGGATTCCCTTGAGAAGAACCGAGAACGCAGCACTCGCGGGTCCCCACTAGGACGCTCGCATCATGTTCTACAGACTAGCGTCGGCCTGGCCTCACAAGTTGCTGTGTCCCGGTGCCTCCGAGGCACTGAACTTTAACGACAAGGAGTGCTGCCTATCGTTGCAACAGCTGCAGCAACACCGCAATCAACTGGGCCGGCAGTGCACGTGTAGCAACAGAACACGTTATCCAGGAAGTACAGTGTCTCTACGTCTAATATTGGGTACGGTATTTAGGCAGTTTCCAGGACAAGCAGTTCACCCGTGCCTCGGTAGCGCAGTAGGCAGCGCGTAAGTCTCATAATCTTAAGGTCGTGAGTTCGATCCTCACCCGGGGCATTTAATTTTCTGTGACTGATGCTGGTGCTGTTGCTAGGGCGCCAACGTATTTCTTGTTTGTTATCCACAACGTTTCAACGCTTCAGCGGGAGAATGTTTACTTCCTGTTATTGCTACTTACAGCTTCCCTTTTCCTCTTCTCCCAGCAGAGCACGAAGCCAAAAGCACTGCTCTGCGACGTTTGAGGTGCGCGCCTTGCCAGTCAGTATGTGTAAAGATGCTCGCAAAGAGAGAGGGGCGCCGACGCGGCCCTCGACACGAAATGCGACAAGCGACCGTACGAACGGTCGAATGAAACGGCCACATCCGGTGTGGTCTAGTGGCTAGGATACCTGGCTTTCACCCAGGAGGCCCGGGTTCGATTCCCGGTACCGGAACGGAATTTTTTCCACACGAATCGTGACAAGTTTGAGCTGTCCGAGCGGCCGTTTCCCGTCCTGCTCGCAATATAGCTACTGTTTCGTGACCGTCAGCAGAATATAGACTAGGGAAGCAGACACACGACGCCCATAGAAATGGTGTATGGCTTCATGCCACCCGTTTCCAGCGTAGGGCTGAGCAACTGCGTCTGCCGAGGCCCGTTAGCTCAGTTGGTTAGAGCGTCGTGCTAATAACGCGAAGGTCGTGGGTTCGATCCCCCCACGGGCCACTACTCTTTTACTACTGCGAAAAGGCAGCGCCGATTTCAGCTGGCGAGTGTGATGACCAAAAGATCATCACCCTGCGTGGAAGTTGACAGAGGATCCGAACCCGACTCGTCGGGAAGCACTACAGCATTCACTCGGCAATGGCCATAATATCTTGAATACACTGGTTCTCAACCGATAAAGAGAAAATGAAAGAAAATGTCCGATTGCCGATGCGTAACAACTTTGGCCCTGGTCAGTACTTGGGCGGGTGAGCGCATGGGAACACAGGGCACTATTGGCAGTTTTACTTCCTATTTTTGTTTCTCCTTTGACTGATTCGGTCAGGGAAACGCCACCGTGAAATGAAGGGGGCGTGCTGTGTGTCCATCGCCTCGCCTCTCCTTGCCTCTCTCAGTCGTTTCTCGTGCTTGTCGTTTTGATATAGGCCGATTTGAGAGCGTCAGCTCTCGCGTCAGCTGAGCAAAGTCGAGACAAGTCGAGACACACTAAGGGCTGGCGCTTGGAAGGCAACTATGCTGACCATTACACCACCACCGCACAAGCGAGCGCCCCGCCTCCGCGCTGTGTCGGCTTCCCGCCTGTCGGCAGCGGCCGAAGGTGATCGTACCCGGCAGGCGCATTTCGAGGCAGGCTAGGGGAGCACATCCAGACGCATTCGGACAGCGTATCCGCGCACATTTCGCATCCTTTGGCAAGAGTCGGCGCCGGCGACGCAAGAGTACGCAGAGGACCGCGTTCTGGCGGCATTTTTAAGCAGTGCAGTGCAGGATTCAGCGTCTGCAGCACCTTCTCCACAGAATGCTACGGCGCTTGACGGCAGTCCCACTTTCCCTTGAGACATCTGCTCGGGAAGCAGCGTGAAGTTACCGCTGGCCCGAGCATCGGTGGTTCAGTGGTAGAATGCTCGCCTGCTACGCGGGCGGCCCGGGTTCGATTCCCGGCCGATGCATCATTTTGCTTTTCCCGCGATAATGCTGCCGCGTGGCTTGCGCGCTTGAGATGCACGATCCACAAGAATGTATAGCTGGATTCCCTTGAGAAGAACCGAGAACGCAGCACTCGCGGGTCCCCACTAGGACGCTCGCATCATGTTCTACAGACTAGCGTCGGCCTGGCCTCACAAGTTGCTGCGTCCCGGTGCCTCCGAGGCACTGAACTTTAACGACAAGGAGTGCTGCCTATCGTTGCAACAGCTGCAGCAACACCGCAATCAACTGGGCCGGCAGTGCACGTGTAGCAACAGAACACGTTATCCAGGAAGTACAGTGTCTCTACGTCTAATATTGGGTACGGTATTTAGGCAGTTTCCAGGACAAGCAGTTCACCCGTGCCTCGGTAGCGCAGTAGGCAGCGCGTAAGTCTCATAATCTTAAGGTCGTGAGTTCGATCCTCACCCGGGGCATTTAATTTTCTGTGACTGATGCTGGTGCTGTTGCTAGGGCGCCAACGTATTTCTTGTTTGTTATCCACAACGTTTCAACGCTTCAGCGGGAGAATGTTTACTTCCTGTTATTGCTACTTACAGCTTCCCTTTTCCTCTTCTCCCAGCAGAGCACGAAGCCAAAAGCACTGCTCTGCGACGTTTGAGGTGCGCGCCTTGCCAGTCAGTATGTGTAAAGATGCTCGCAAAGAGAGAGGGGCGCCGACGCGGCCCTCGACACGAAATGCGACAAGCGACCGTACGAACGGTCGAATGAAACGGCCACATCCGGTGTGGTCTAGTGGCTAGGATACCTGGCTTTCACCCAGGAGGCCCGGGTTCGATTCCCGGTACCGGAACGGAATTTTTTCCACACGAATCGTGACAAGTTTGAGCTGTCCGAGCGGCCGTTTCCCGTCCTGCTCGCAATATAGCTACTGTTTCGTGACCGTCAGCAGAATATAGACTAGGGAAGCAGACACACGACGCCCATAGAAATGGTGTATGGCTTCATGCCACCCGTTTCCAGCGTAGGGCTGAGCAACTGCGTCTGCCGAGGCCCGTTAGCTCAGTTGGTTAGAGCGTCGTGCTAATAACGCGAAGGTCGTGGGTTCGATCCCCCCACGGGCCACTACTCTTTTACTACTGCGAAAAGGCAGCGCCGATTTCAGCTGGCGAGTGTGATGACCAAAAGATCATCACCCTGCGTGGAAGTTGACAGAGGATCCGAACCCGACTCGTCGGGAAGCACTACAGCATTCACTCGGCAATGGCCATAATATCTTGAATACACTGGTTCTCAACCGATAAAGAGAAAATGAAAGAAAATGTCCGATTGCCGATGCGTAACAACTTTGGCCCTGGTCAGTACTTGGGCGGGTGAGCGCATGGGAACACAGGGCACTATTGGCAGTTTTACTTCCTATTTTTGTTTCTCCTTTGACTGATTCGGTCAGGGAAACGCCACCGTGAAATGAAGGGGGCGTGCTGTGTGTCCATCGCCTCGCCTCTCCTTGCCTCTCTCAGTCGTTTCTCGTGCTTGTCGTTTTGATATAGGCCGATTTGAGAGCGTCAGCTCTCGCGTCAGCTGAGCAAAGTCGAGACAAGTCGAGACACACTAAGGGCTGGCGCTTGGAAGGCAACTATGCTGACCATTACACCACCACCGCACAAGCGAGCGCCCCGCCTCCGCGCTGTGTCGGCTTCCCGCCTGTCGGCAGCGGCCGAAGGTGATCGTACCCGGCAGGCGCATTTCGAGGCAGGCTAGGGGAGCACATCCAGACGCATTCGGACAGCGTATCCGCGCACATTTCGCATCCTTTGGCAAGAGTCGGCGCCGGCGACGCAAGAGTACGCAGAGGACCGCGTTCTGGCGGCATTTTTAAGCAGTGCAGTGCAGGATTCAGCGTCTGCAGCACCTTCTCCACAGAATGCTACGGCGCTTGACGGCAGTCCCACTTTCCCTTGAGACATCTGCTCGGGAAGCAGCGTGAAGTTACCGCTGGCCCGAGCATCGGTGGTTCAGTGGTAGAATGCTCGCCTGCCACGCGGGCGGCCCGGGTTCGATTCCCGGCCGATGCATCATTTTGCTTTTCCCGCGATAATGCTGCCGCGTGGCTTGCGCGCTTGAGATGCACGATCCACAAGAATGTATAGCTGGATTCCCTTGAGAAGAACCGAGAACGCAGCACTCGCGGGTCCCCACTAGGACGCTCGCATCATGTTCTACAGACTAGCGTCGGCCTGGCCTCACAAGTTGCTGTGTCCCGGTGCCTCCGAGGCACTGAACTTTAACGACAAGGAGTGCTGCCTATCGTTGCAACAGCTGCAGCAACACCGCAATCAACTGGGCCGGCAGTGCACGTGTAGCAACAGAACACGTTATCCAGGAAGTACAGTGTCTCTACGTCTAATATTGGGTACGGTATTTAGGCAGTTTCCAGGACAAGCAGTTCACCCGTGCCTCGGTAGCGCAGTAGGCAGCGCGTAAGTCTCATAATCTTAAGGTCGTGAGTTCGATCCTCACCCGGGGCATTTAATTTTCTGTGACTGATGCTGGTGCTGTTGCTAGGGCGCCAACGTATTTCTTGTTTGTTATCCACAACGTTTCAACGCTTCAGCGGGAGAATGTTTACTTCCTGTTATTGCTACTTACAGCTTCCCTTTTCCTCTTCTCCCAGCAGAGCACGAAGCCAAAAGCACTGCTCTGCGACGTTTGAGGTGCGCGCCTTGCCAGTCAGTATGTGTAAAGATGCTCGCAAAGAGAGAGGGGCGCCGACGCGGCCCTCGACACGAAATGCGACAAGCGACCGTACGAACGGTCGAATGAAACGGCCACATCCGGTGTGGTCTAGTGGCTAGGATACCTGGCTTTCACCCAGGAGGCCCGGGTTCGATTCCCGGTACCGGAACGGAATTTTTTCCACACGAATCGTGACAAGTTTGAGCTGTCCGAGCGGCCGTTTCCCGTCCTGCTCGCAATATAGCTACTGTTTCGTGACCGTCAGCAGAATATAGACTAGGGAAGCAGACACACGACGCCCATAGAAATGGTGTATGGCTTCATGCCACCCGTTTCCAGCGTAGGGCTGAGCAACTGCGTCTGCCGAGGCCCGTTAGCTCAGTTGGTTAGAGCGTCGTGCTAATAACGCGAAGGTCGTGGGTTCGATCCCCCCACGGGCCACTACTCTTTTACTACTGCGAAAAGGCAGCGCCGATTTCAGCTGGCGAGTGTGATGACCAAAAGATCATCACCCTGCGTGGAAGTTGACAGAGGATCCGAACCCGACTCGTCGGGAAGCACTACAGCATTCACTCGGCAATGGCCATAATATCTTGAATACACTGGTTCTCAACCGATAAAGAGAAAATGAAAGAAAATGTCCGATTGCCGATGCGTAACAACTTTGGCCCTGGTCAGTACTTGGGCGGGTGAGCGCATGGGAACACAGGGCACTATTGGCAGTTTTACTTCCTATTTTTGTTTCTCCTTTGACTGATTCGGTCAGGGAAACGCCACCGTGAAATGAAGGGGGCGTGCTGTGTGTCCATCGCCTCGCCTCTCCTTGCCTCTCTCAGTCGTTTCTCGTGCTTGTCGTTTTGATATAGGCCGATTTGAGAGCGTCAGCTCTCGCGTCAGCTGAGCAAAGTCGAGACAAGTCGAGACACACTAAGGGCTGGCGCTTGGAAGGCAACTATGCTGACCATTACACCACCACCGCACAAGCGAGCGCCCCGCCTCCGCGCTGTGTCGGCTTCCCGCCTGTCGGCAGCGGCCGAAGGTGATCGTACCCGGCAGGCGCATTTCGAGGCAGGCTAGGGGAGCACATCCAGACGCATTCGGACAGCGTATCCGCGCACATTTCGCATCCTTTGGCAAGAGTCGGCGCCGGCGACGCAAGAGTACGCAGAGGACCGCGTTCTGGCGGCATTTTTAAGCAGTGCAGTGCAGGATTCAGCGTCTGCAGCACCTTCTCCACAGAATGCTACGGCGCTTGACGGCAGTCCCACTTTCCCTTGAGACATCTGCTCGGGAAGCAGCGTGAAGTTATCGCTGGCCCGAGCATCGGTGGTTCAGTGGTAGAATGCTCGCCTGCCACGCGGGCGGCCCGGGTTCGATTCCCGGCCGATGCATCATTTTGCTTTTCCCGCGATAATGCTGCCGCGTGGCTTGCGCGCTTGAGATGCACGATCCACAAGAATGTATAGCTGGATTCCCTTGAGAAGAACCGAGAACGCAGCACTCGCGGGTCCCCACTAGGATGCTCGCATCATGTTCTACAGACTAGCGTCGGCCTGGCCTCACAAGTTGCTGTGTCCCGGTGCCTCCGAGGCACTGAACTTTAACGACAAGGAGTGCTGCCTATCGTTGCAACAGCTGCAGCAACACCGCAATCAACTGGGCCGGCAGTGCACGTGTAGCAACAGAACACGTTATCCAGGAAGTACAGTGTCTCTACGTCTAATATTGGGTACGGTATTTAGGCAGTTTCCAGGACAAGCAGTTCACCCGTGCCTCGGTAGCGCAGTAGGCAGCGCGTAAGTCTCATAATCTTAAGGTCGTGAGTTCGATCCTCACCCGGGGCATTTAATTTTCTGTGACTGATGCTGGTGCTGTTGCTAGGGCGCCAACGTATTTCTTGTTTGTTATCCACAACGTTTCAACGCTTCAGCGGGAGAATGTTTACTTCCTGTTATTGCTACTTACAGCTTCCCTTTTCCTCTTCTCCCAGCAGAGCACGAAGCCAAAAGCACTGCTCTGCGACGTTTGAGGTGCGCGCCTTGCCAGTCAGTATGTGTAAAGATGCTCGCAAAGAGAGAGGGGCGCCGACGCGGCCCTCGACACGAAATGCGACAAGCGACCGTACGAACGGTCGAATGAAACGGCCACATCCGGTGTGGTCTAGTGGCTAGGATACCTGGCTTTCACCCAGGAGGCCCGGGTTCGATTCCCGGTACCGGAACGGAATTTTTTCCACACGAATCGTGACAAGTTTGAGCTGTCCGAGCGGCCGTTTCCCGTCCTGCTCGCAATATAGCTACTGTTTCGTGACCGTCAGCAGAATATAGACTAGGGAAGCAGACACACGACGCCCATAGAAATGGTGTATGGCTTCATGCCACCCGTTTCCAGCGTAGGGCTGAGCAACTGCGTCTGCCGAGGCCCGTTAGCTCAGTTGGTTAGAGCGTCGTGCTAATAACGCGAAGGTCGTGGGTTCGATCCCCCCACGGGCCACTACTCTTTTACTACTGCGAAAAGGCAGCGCCGATTTCAGCTGGCGAGTGTGATGACCAAAAGATCATCACCCTGCGTGGAAGTTGACAGAGGATCCGAACCCGACTCGTCGGGAAGCACTACAGCATTCACTCGGCAATGGCCATAATATCTTGAATACACTGGTTCTCAACCGATAAAGAGAAAATGAAAGAAAATGTCCGATTGCCGATGCGTAACAACTTTGGCCCTGGTCAGTACTTGGGCGGGTGAGCGCATGGGAACACAGGGCACTATTGGCAGTTTTACTTCCTATTTTTGTTTCTCCTTTGACTGATTCGGTCAGGGAAACGCCACCGTGAAATGAAGGGGGCGTGCTGTGTGTCCATCGCCTCGCCTCTCCTTGCCTCTCTCAGTCGTTTCTCGTGCTTGTCGTTTTGATATAGGCCGATTTGAGAGCGTCAGCTCTCGCGTCAGCTGAGCAAAGTCGAGACAAGTCGAGACACACTAAGGGCTGGCGCTTGGAAGGCAACTATGCTGACCATTACACCACCACCGCACAAGCGAGCGCCCCGCCTCCGCGCTGTGTCGGCTTCCCGCCTGTCGGCAGCGGCCGAAGGTGATCGTACCCGGCAGGCGCATTTCGAGGCAGGCTAGGGGAGCACATCCAGACGCATTCGGACAGCGTATCCGCGCACATTTCGCATCCTTTGGCAAGAGTCGGCGCCGGCGACGCAAGAGTACGCAGAGGACCGCGTTCTGGCGGCATTTTTAAGCAGTGCAGTGCAGGATTCAGCGTCTGCAGCACCTTCTCCACAGAATGCTACGGCGCTTGACGGCAGTCCCACTTTCCCTTGAGACATCTGCTCGGGAAGCAGCGTGAAGTTATCGCTGGCCCGAGCATCGGTGGTTCAGTGGTAGAATGCTCGCCTGCCACGCGGGCGGCCCGGGTTCGATTCCCGGCCGATGCATCATTTTGCTTTTCCCGCGATAATGCTGCCGCGTGGCTTGCGCGCTTGAGATGCACGATCCACAAGAATGTATAGCTGGATTCCCTTGAGAAGAACCGAGAACGCAGCACTCGCGGGTCCCCACTAGGATGCTCGCATCATGTTCTACAGACTAGCGTCGGCCTGGCCTCACAAGTTGCTGTGTCCCGGTGCCTCCGAGGCACTGAACTTTAACGACAAGGAGTGCTGCCTATCGTTGCAACAGCTGCAGCAACACCGCAATCAACTGGGCCGGCAGTGCACGTGTAGCAACAGAACACGTTATCCAGGAAGTACAGTGTCTCTACGTCTAATATTGGGTACGGTATTTAGGCAGTTTCCAGGACAAGCAGTTCACCCGTGCCTCGGTAGCGCAGTAGGCAGCGCGTAAGTCTCATAATCTTAAGGTCGTGAGTTCGATCCTCACCCGGGGCATTTAATTTTCTGTGACTGATGCTGGTGCTGTTGCTAGGGCGCCAACGTATTTCTTGTTTGTTATCCACAACGTTTCAACGCTTCAGCGGGAGAATGTTTACTTCCTGTTATTGCTACTTACAGCTTCCCTTTTCCTCTTCTCCCAGCAGAGCACGAAGCCAAAAGCACTGCTCTGCGACGTTTGAGGTGCGCGCCTTGCCAGTCAGTATGTGTAAAGATGCTCGCAAAGAGAGAGGGGCGCCGACGCGGCCCTCGACACGAAATGCGACAAGCGACCGTACGAACGGTCGAATGAAACGGCCACATCCGGTGTGGTCTAGTGGCTAGGATACCTGGCTTTCACCCAGGAGGCCCGGGTTCGATTCCCGGTACCGGAACGGAATTTTTTCCACACGAATCGTGACAAGTTTGAGCTGTCCGAGCGGTCGTTTCCCGTCCTGCTCGCAATATAGCTACTGTTTCGTGACCGTCAGCAGAATATAGACTAGGGAAGCAGACACACGACGCCCATAGAAATGGTGTATGGCTTCATGCCACCCGTTTCCAGCGTAGGGCTGAGCAACTGCGTCTGCCGAGGCCCGTTAGCTCAGTTGGTTAGAGCGTCGTGCTAATAACGCGAAGGTCGTGGGTTCGATCCCCCCACGGGCCACTACTCTTTTACTACTGCGAAAAGGCAGCGCCGATTTCAGCTGGCGAGTGTGATGACCAAAAGATCATCACCCTGCGTGGAAGTTGACAGAGGATCCGAACCCGACTCGTCGGGAAGCACTACAGCATTCACTCGGCAATGGCCATAATATCTTGAATACACTGGTTCTCAACCGATAAAGAGAAAATGAAAGAAAATGTCCGATTGCCGATGCGTAACAACTTTGGCCCTGGTCAGTACTTGGGCGGGTGAGCGCATGGGAACACAGGGCACTATTGGCAGTTTTACTTCCTATTTTTGTTTCTCCTTTGACTGATTCGGTCAGGGAAACGCCACCGTGAAATGAAGGGGGCGTGCTGTGTGTCCATCGCCTCGCCTCTCCTTGCCTCTCTCAGTCGTTTCTCGTGCTTGTCGTTTTGATATAGGCCGATTTGAGAGCGTCAGCTCTCGCGTCAGCTGAGCAAAGTCGAGACAAGTCGAGACACACTAAGGGCTGGCGCTTGGAAGGCAACTATGCTGACCATTACACCACCACCGCACAAGCGAGCGCCCCGCCTCCGCGCTGTGTCGGCTTCCCGCCTGTCGGCAGCGGCCGAAGGTGATCGTACCCGGCAGGCGCATTTCGAGGCAGGCTAGGGGAGCACATCCAGACGCATTCGGACAGCGTATCCGCGCACATTTCGCATCCTTTGGCAAGAGTCGGCGCCGGCGACGCAAGAGTACGCAGAGGACCGCGTTCTGGCGGCATTTTTAAGCAGTGCAGTGCAGGATTCAGCGTCTGCAGCACCTTCTCCACAGAATGCTACGGCGCTTGACGGCAGTCCCACTTTCCCTTGAGACATCTGCTCGGGAAGCAGCGTGAAGTTACCGCTGGCCCGAGCATCGGTGGTTCAGTGGTAGAATGCTCGCCTGCCACGCGGGCGGCCCGGGTTCGATTCCCGGCCGATGCATCATTTTGCTTTTCCCGCGATAATGCTGCCGCATGGCTTGCGCGCTTGAGATGCACGATCCACAAGAATGTATAGCTGGATTCCCTTGAGAAGAACCGAGAACGCAGCACTCGCGGGTCCCCACTAGGACGCTCGCATCATGTTCTACAGACTAGCGTCGGCCTGGCCTCACAAGTTGCTGTGTCCCGGTGCCTCCGAGGCACTGAACTTTAACGACAAGGAGTGCTGCCTATCGTTGCAACAGCTGCAGCAACACCGCAATCAACTGGGCCGGCAGTGCACGTGTAGCAACAGAACACGTTATCCAGGAAGTACAGTGTCTCTACGTCTAATATTGGGTACGGTATTTAGGCAGTTTCCAGGACAAGCAGTTCACCCGTGCCTCGGTAGCGCAGTAGGCAGCGCGCAAGTCTCATAATCTTAAGGTCGTGAGTTCGATCCTCACCCGGGGCATTTAATTTTCTGTGACTGATGCTGGTGCTGTTGCTAGGGCGCCAACGTATTTCTTGTTTGTTATCCACAACGTTTCAACGCTTCAGCGGGAGAATGTTTACTTCCTGTTATTGCTACTTACAGCTTCCCTTTTCCTCTTCTCCCAGCAGAGCACGAAGCCAAAAGCACTGCTCTGCGACGTTTGAGGTGCGCGCCTTGCCAGTCAGTATGTGTAAAGATGCTCGCAAAGAGAGAGGGGCGCCGACGCGGCCCTCGACACGAAATGCGACAAGCGACCGTACGAACGGTCGAATGAAACGGCCACATCCGGTGTGGTCTAGTGGCTAGGATACCTGGCTTTCACCCAGGAGGCCCGGGTTCGATTCCCGGTACCGGAACGGAATTTTTTCCACACGAATCGTGACAAGTTTGAGCTGTCCGAGCGGCCGTTTCCCGTCCTGCTCGCAATATAGCTACTGTTTCGTGACCGTCAGCAGAATATAGACTAGGGAAGCAGACACACGACGCCCATAGAAATGGTGTATGGCTTCATGCCACCCGTTTCCAGCGTAGGGCTGAGCAACTGCGTCTGCCGAGGCCCGTTAGCTCAGTTGGTTAGAGCGTCGTGCTAATAACGCGAAGGTCGTGGGTTCGATCCCCCCACGGGCCACTACTCTTTTACTACTGCGAAAAGGCAGCGCCGATTTCAGCTGGCGAGTGTGATGACCAAAAGATCATCACCCTGCGTGGAAGTTGACAGAGGATCCGAACCCGACTCGTCGGGAAGCACTACAGCATTCACTCGGCAATGGCCATAATATCTTGAATACACTGGTTCTCAACCGATAAAGAGAAAATGAAAGAAAATGTCCGATTGCCGATGCGTAACAACTTTGGCCCTGGTCAGTACTTGGGCGGGTGAGCGCATGGGAACACAGGGCACTATTGGCAGTTTTACTTCCTATTTTTGTTTCTCCTTTGACTGATTCGGTCAGGGAAACGCCACCGTGAAATGAAGGGGGCGTGCTGTGTGTCCATCGCCTCGCCTCTCCTTGCCTCTCTCAGTCGTTTCTCGTGCTTGTCGTTTTGATATAGGCCGATTTGAGAGCGTCAGCTCTCGCGTCAGCTGAGCAAAGTCGAGACAAGTCGAGACACACTAAGGGCTGGCGCTTGGAAGGCAACTATGCTGACCATTACACCACCACCGCACAAGCGAGCGCCCCGCCTCCGCGCTGTGTCGGCTTCCCGCCTGTCGGCAGCGGCCGAAGGTGATCGTACCCGGCAGGCGCATTTCGAGGCAGGCTAGGGGAGCACATCCAGACGCATTCGGACAGCGTATCCGCGCACATTTCGCATCCTTTGGCAAGAGTCGGCGCCGGCGACGCAAGAGTACGCAGAGGACCGCGTTCTGGCGGCATTTTTAAGCAGTGCAGTGCAGGATTCAGCGTCTGCAGCACCTTCTCCACAGAATGCTACGGCGCTTGACGGCAGTCCCACTTTCCCTTGAGACATCTGCTCGGGAAGCAGCGTGAAGTTACCGCTGGCCCGAGCATCGGTGGTTCAGTGGTAGAATGCTCGCCTGCCACGCGGGCGGCCCGGGTTCGATTCCCGGCCGATGCATCATTTTGCTTTTCCCGCGATAATGCTGCCGCATGGCTTGCGCGCTTGAGATGCACGATCCACAAGAATGTATAGCTGGATTCCCTTGAGAAGAACCGAGAACGCAGCACTCGCGGGTCCCCACTAGGACGCTCGCATCATGTTCTACAGACTAGCGTCGGCCTGGCCTCACAAGTTGCTGTGTCCCGGTGCCTCCGAGGCACTGAACTTTAACGACAAGGAGTGCTGCCTATCGTTGCAACAGCTGCAGCAACACCGCAATCAACTGGGCCGGCAGTGCACGTGTAGCAACAGAACACGTTATCCAGGAAGTACAGTGTCTCTACGTCTAATATTGGGTACGGTATTTAGGCAGTTTCCAGGACAAGCAGTTCACCCGTGCCTCGGTAGCGCAGTAGGCAGCGCGCAAGTCTCATAATCTTAAGGTCGTGAGTTCGATCCTCACCCGGGGCATTTAATTTTCTGTGACTGATGCTGGTGCTGTTGCTAGGGCGCCAACGTATTTCTTGTTTGTTATCCACAACGTTTCAACGCTTCAGCGGGAGAATGTTTACTTCCTGTTATTGCTACTTACAGCTTCCCTTTTCCTCTTCTCCCAGCAGAGCACGAAGCCAAAAGCACTGCTCTGCGACGTTTGAGGTGCGCGCCTTGCCAGTCAGTATGTGTAAAGATGCTCGCAAAGAGAGAGGGGCGCCGACGCGGCCCTCGACACGAAATGCGACAAGCGACCGTACGAACGGTCGAATGAAACGGCCACATCCGGTGTGGTCTAGTGGCTAGGATACCTGGCTTTCACCCAGGAGGCCCGGGTTCGATTCCCGGTACCGGAACGGAATTTTTTCCACACGAATCGTGACAAGTTTGAGCTGTCCGAGCGGCCGTTTCCCGTCCTGCTCGCAATATAGCTACTGTTTCGTGACCGTCAGCAGAATATAGACTAGGGAAGCAGACACACGACGCCCATAGAAATGGTGTATGGCTTCATGCCACCCGTTTCCAGCGTAGGGCTGAGCAACTGCGTCTGCCGAGGCCCGTTAGCTCAGTTGGTTAGAGCGTCGTGCTAATAACGCGAAGGTCGTGGGTTCGATCCCCCCACGGGCCACTACTCTTTTACTACTGCGAAAAGGCAGCGCCGATTTCAGCTGGCGAGTGTGATGACCAAAAGATCATCACCCTGCGTGGAAGTTGACAGAGGATCCGAACCCGACTCGTCGGGAAGCACTACAGCATTCACTCGGCAATGGCCATAATATCTTGAATACACTGGTTCTCAACCGATAAAGAGAAAATGAAAGAAAATGTCCGATTGCCGATGCGTAACAACTTTGGCCCTGGTCAGTACTTGGGCGGGTGAGCGCATGGGAACACAGGGCACTATTGGCAGTTTTACTTCCTATTTTTGTTTCTCCTTTGACTGATTCGGTCAGGGAAACGCCACCGTGAAATGAAGGGGGCGTGCTGTGTGTCCATCGCCTCGCCTCTCCTTGCCTCTCTCAGTCGTTTCTCGTGCTTGTCGTTTTGATATAGGCCGATTTGAGAGCGTCAGCTCTCGCGTCAGCTGAGCAAAGTCGAGACAAGTCGAGACACACTAAGGGCTGGCGCTTGGAAGGCAACTATGCTGACCATTACACCACCACCGCACAAGCGAGCGCCCCGCCTCCGCGCTGTGTCGGCTTCCCGCCTGTCGGCAGCGGCCGAAGGTGATCGTACCCGGCAGGCGCATTTCGAGGCAGGCTAGGGGAGCACATCCAGACGCATTCGGACAGCGTATCCGCGCACATTTCGCATCCTTTGGCAAGAGTCGGCGCCGGCGACGCAAGAGTACGCAGAGGACCGCGTTCTGGCGGCATTTTTAAGCAGTGCAGTGCAGGATTCAGCGTCTGCAGCACCTTCTCCACAGAATGCTACGGCGCTTGACGGCAGTCCCACTTTCCCTTGAGACATCTGCTCGGGAAGCAGCGTGAAGTTACCTCTGGCCCGAGCATCGGTGGTTAAGTGGTAGAATGCTCGCCTGCCACGCGGGCGGCCCGGGTTCGATTCCCGGCCGATGCATCATTTTGCTTTTCCCGCGATAATGCTGCCGCGTGGCTTGCGCGCTTGAGATGCACGATCCACAAGAATGTATAGCTGGATTCCCTTGAGAAGAACCGAGAACGCAGCACTCGCGGGTCCCCACTAGGACGCTCGCATCATGTTCTACAGACTAGCGTCGGCCTGGCCTCACAAGTTGCTGTGTCCCGGTGCCTCCGAGGCACTGAACTTTAACGACAAGGAGTGCTGCCTATCGTTGCAACAGCTGCAGCAACACCGCAATCAACTGGGCCGGCAGTGCACGTGTAGCAACAGAACACGTTATCCAGGAAGTACAGTGTCTCTACGTCTAATATTGGTTACGGTATTTAGGCAGTTTCCAGGACAAGCAGTTCACCCGTGCCTCGGTAGCGCAGTAGGCAGCGCGCAAGTCTCATAATCTTAAGGTCGTGAGTTCGATCCTCACCCGGGGCATTTAATTTTCTGTGACTGATGCTGGTGCTGTTGCTAGGGCGCCAACGTATTTCTTGTTTGTTATCCACAACGTTTCAACGCTTCAGCGGGAGAATGTTTACTTCCTGTTATTGCTACTTACAGCTTCCCTTTTCCTCTTCTCCCAGCAGAGCACGAAGCCAAAAGCACTGCTCTGCGACGTTTGAGGTGCGCGCCTTGCCAGTCAGTATGTGTAAAGATGCTCGCAAAGAGAGAGGGGCGCCGACGCGGCCCTCGACACGAAATGCGACAAGCGACCGTACGAACGGTCGAATGAAACGGCCACATCCGGTGTGGTCTAGTGGCTAGGATACCTGGCTTTCACCCAGGAGGCCCGGGTTCGATTCCCGGTACCGGAACGGAATTTTTTCCACACGAATCGTGACAAGTTTGAGCTGTCCGAGCGGCCGTTTCCCGTCCTGCTCGCAATATAGCTACTGTTTCGTGACCGTCAGCAGAATATAGACTAGGGAAGCAGACACACGACGCCCATAGAAATGGTGTATGGCTTCATGCCACCCGTTTCCAGCGTAGGGCTGAGCAACTGCGTCTGCCGAGGCCCGTTAGCTCAGTTGGTTAGAGCGTCGTGCTAATAACGCGAAGGTCGTGGGTTCGATCCCCCCACGGGCCACTACTCTTTTACTACTGCGAAAAGGCAGCGCCGATTTCAGCTGGCGAGTGTGATGACCAAAAGATCATCACCCTGCGTGGAAGTTGACAGAGGATCCGAACCCGACTCGTCGGGAAGCACTACAGCATTCACTCGGCAATGGCCATAATATCTTGAATACACTGGTTCTCAACCGATAAAGAGAAAATGAAAGAAAATGTCCGATTGCCGATGCGTAACAACTTTGGCCCTGGTCAGTACTTGGGCGGGTGAGCGCATGGGAACACAGGGCACTATTGGCAGTTTTACTTCCTATTTTTGTTTCTCCTTTGACTGATTCGGTCAGGGAAACGCCACCGTGAAATGAAGGGGGCGTGCTGTGTGTCCATCGCCTCGCCTCTCCTTGCCTCTCTCAGTCGTTTCTCGTGCTTGTCGTTTTGATATAGGCCGATTTGAGAGCGTCAGCTCTCGCGTCAGCTGAGCAGAGTCGAGACAAGTCGAGACACACTAAGGGCTGGCGCTTGGAAGGCAACTATGCTGACCATTACACCACCACCGCACAAGCGAGCGCCCCGCCTCCGCGCTGTGTCGGCTTCCCGCCTGTCGGCAGCGGCCGAAGGTGATCGTACCCGGCAGGCGCATTTCGAGGCAGGCTAGGGGAGCACATCCAGACGCATTCGGACAGCGTATCCGCGCACATTTCGCATCCTTTGGCAAGAGTCGGCGCCGGCGACGCAAGAGTACGCAGAGGACCGCGTTCTGGCGGCATTTTTAAGCAGTGCAGTGCAGGATTCAGCGTCTGCAGCACCTTCTCCACAGAATGCTACGGCGCTTGACGGCAGTCCCACTTTCCCTTGAGACATCTGCTCGGGAAGCAGCGTGAAGTTACCGCTGGCCCGAGCATCGGTGGTTCAGTGGTAGAATGCTCGCCTGCCACGCGGGCGGCCCGGGTTCGATTCCCGGCCGATGCATCATTTTGCTTTTCCCGCGATAATGCTGCCGCGTGGCTTGCGCGCTTGAGATGCACGATCCACAAGAATGTATAGCTGGATTCCCTTGAGAAGAACCGAGAACGCAGCACTCGCGGGTCCCCACTAGGACGCTCGCATCATGTTCTACAGACTAGCGTCGGCCTGGCCTCACAAGTTGCTGTGTCCCGGTGCCTCCGAGGCACTGAACTTTAACGACAAGGAGTGCTGCCTATCGTTGCAACAGCTGCAGCAACACCGCAATCAACTGGGCCGGCAGTGCACGTGTAGCAACAGAACACGTTATCCAGGAAGTACAGTGTCTCTACGTCTAATATTGGGTACGGTATTTAGGCAGTTTCCAGGACAAGCAGCTCACCCGTGCCTCGGTAGCGCAGTAGGCAGCGCGTAAGTCTCATAATCTTAAGGTCGTGAGTTCGATCCTCACCCGGGGCATTTAATTTTCTGTGACTGATGCTGGTGCTGTTGCTAGGGCGCCAACGTATTTCTTGTTTGTTATCCACAACGTTTCAACGCTTCAGCGGGAGAATGTTTACTTCCTGTTATTGCTACTTACAGCTTCCCTTTTCCTCTTCTCCCAGCAGAGCACGAAGCCAAAAGCACTGCTCTGCGACGTTTGAGGTGCGCGCCTTGCCAGTCAGTATGTGTAAAGATGCTCGCAAAGAGAGAGGGGCGCCGACGCGGCCCTCGACACGAAATGCGACAAGCGACCGTACGAACGGTCGAATGAAACGGCCACATCCGGTGTGGTCTAGTGGCTAGGATACCTGGCTTTCACCCAGGAGGCCCGGGTTCGATTCCCGGTACCGGAACGGAATTTTTTCCACACGAATCGTGACAAGTTTGAGCTGTCCGAGCGGCCGTTTCCCGTCCTGCTCGCAATATAGCTACTGTTTCGTGACCGTCAGCAGAATATAGACTAGGGAAGCAGACACACGACGCCCATAGAAATGGTGTATGGCTTCATGCCACCCGTTTCCAGCGTAGGGCTGAGCAACTGCGTCTGCCGAGGCCCGTTAGCTCAGTTGGTTAGAGCGTCGTGCTAATAACGCGAAGGTCGTGGGTTCGATCCCCCCACGGGCCACTACTCTTTTACTACTGCGAAAACGCAGCGCCGATTTCAGCTGGCGAGTGTGATGACCAAAAGATCATCACCCTGCGTGGAAGTTGACAGAGGATCCGAACCCGACTCGTCGGGAAGCACTACAGCATTCACTCGGCAATGGCCATAATATCTTGAATACACTGGTTCTCAACCGATAAAGAGAAAATGAAAGAAAATGTCCGATTGCCGATGCGTAACAACTTTGGCCCAGGTCAGTACTTGGGCGGGTGAGCGCATGGGAACACAGGGCACTATTGGCAGTTTTACTTCCTATTTTTGTTTCTCCTTTGACTGATTCGGTCAGGGAAACGCCACCGTGAAATGAAGGGGGCGTGCTGTGTGTCCATCGCCTCGCCTCTCCTTGCCTCTCTGAGTCGTTTCTCGTGCTTGTCGTTTTGATATAGGCCGATTTGAGAGCGTCAGCTCTCGCGTCAGCTGAGCAAAGTCGAGACAAGTCGAGACACACTAAGGGCTGGCGCTTGGAAGGCAACTATGCTGACCATTACACCACCACCGCACAAGCGAGCGCCCCGCCTCCGCGCTGTGTCGGCTTCCCGCCTGTCGGCAGCGGCCGAAGGTGATCGTACCCGGCAGGCGCATTTCGAGGCAGGCTAGGGGAGCACATCCAGACGCATTCGGACAGCGTATCCGCGCACATTTCGCATCCTTTGGCAAGAGTCGGCGCCGGCGACGCAAGAGTACGCAGAGGACCGCGTTCTGGCGGCATTTTTAAGCAGTGCAGTGCAGGATTCAGCGTCTGCAGCACCTTCTCCACAGAATGCTACGGCGCTTGACGGCAGTCCCACTTTCCCTTGAGACATCTGCTCGGGAAGCAGCGTGAAGTTACCGCTGGCCCGAGCATCGGTGGTTCAGTGGTAGAATGCTCGCCTGCCACGCGGGCGGCCCGGGTTCGATTCCCGGCCGATGCATCATTTTGCTTTTCCCGCGATAATGCTGCCGCGTGGCTTGCGCGCTTGAGATGCACGATCCACAAGAATGTATAGCTGGATTCCCTTGAGAAGAACCGAGAACGCAGCACTCGCGGGTCCCCACTAGGACGCTCGCATCATGTTCTACAGACTAGCGTCGGCCTGGCCTCACAAGTTGCTGTGTCCCGGTGCCTCCGAGGCACTGAACTTTAACGACAAGGAGTGCTGCCTATCGTTGCAACAGCTGCAGCAACACCGCAATCAACTGGGCCGGCAGTGCACGTGTAGCAACAGAACACGTTATCCAGGAAGTACAGTGTCTCTACGTCTAATATTGGGTACGGTATTTAGGCAGTTTCCAGGACAAGCAGTTCACCCGTGCCTCGGTAGCGCAGTAGGCAGCGCGCAAGTCTCATAATCTTAAGGTCGTGAGTTCGATCCTCACCCGGGGCATTTAATTTTCTGTGACTGATGCTGGTGCTGTTGCTAGGGCGCCAACGTATTTCTTGTTTGTTATCCACAACGTTTCAACGCTTCAGCGGGAGAATGTTTACTTCCTGTTATTGCTACTTACAGCTTCCCTTTTCCTCTTCTCCCAGCAGAGCACGAAGCCAAAAGCACTGCTCTGCGACGTTTGAGGTGCGCGCCTTGCCAGTCAGTATGTGTAAAGATGCTCGCAAAGAGAGAGGGGCGCCGACGCGGCCCTCGACACGAAATGCGACAAGCGACCGTACGAACGGTCGAATGAAACGGCCACATCCGGTGTGGTCTAGTGGCTAGGATACCTGGCTTTCACCCAGGAGGCCCGGGTTCGATTCCCGGTACCGGAACGGAATTTTTTCCACACGAATCGTGACAAGTTTGAGCTGTCCGAGCGGCCGTTTCCCGTCCTGCTCGCAATATAGCTACTGTTTCGTGACCGTCAGCAGAATATAGACTAGGGAAGCAGACACACGACGCCCATAGAAATGGTGTATGGCTTCATGCCACCCGTTTCCAGCGTAGGGCTGAGCAACTGCGTCTGCCGAGGCCCGTTAGCTCAGTTGGTTAGAGCGTCGTGCTAATAACGCGAAGGTCGTGGGTTCGATCCCCCCACGGGCCACTACTCTTTTACTACTGCGAAAAGGCAGCGCCGATTTCAGCTGGCGAGTGTGATGACCAAAAGATCATCACCCTGCGTGGAAGTTGACAGAGGATCCGAACCCGACTCGTCGGGAAGCACTACAGCATTCACTCGGCAATGGCCATAATATCTTGAATACACTGGTTCTCAACCGATAAAGAGAAAATGAAAGAAAATGTCCGATTGCCGATGCGTAACAACTTTGGCCCTGGTCAGTACTTGGGCGGGTGAGCGCATGGGAACACAGGGCACTATTGGCAGTTTTACTTCCTATTTTTGTTTCTCCTTTGACTGATTCGGTCAGGGAAACGCCACCGTGAAATGAAGGGGGCGTGCTGTGTGTCCATCGCCTCGCCTCTCCTTGCCTCTCTCAGTCGTTTCTCGTGCTTGTCGTTTTGATATAGGCCGATTTGAGAGCGTCAGCTCTCGCGTCAGCTGAGCAGAGTCGAGACAAGTCGAGACACACTAAGGGCTGGCGCTTGGAAGGCAACTATGCTGACCATTACACCACCACCGCACAAGCGAGCGCCCCGCCTCCGCGCTGTGTCGGCTTCCCGCCTGTCGGCAGCGGCCGAAGGTGATCGTACCCGGCAGGCGCATTTCGAGGCAGGCTAGGGGAGCACATCCAGACGCATTCGGACAGCGTATCCGCGCACATTTCGCATCCTTTGGCAAGAGTCGGCGCCGGCGACGCAAGAGTACGCAGAGGACCGCGTTCTGGCGGCATTTTTAAGCAGTGCAGTGCAGGATTCAGCGTCTGCAGCACCTTCTCCACAGAATGCTACGGCGCTTGACGGCAGTCCCACTTTCCCTTGAGACATCTGCTCGGGAAGCAGCGTGAAGTTACCGCTGGCCCGAGCATCGGTGGTTCAGTGGTAGAATGCTCGCCTGCCACGCGGGCGGCCCGGGTTCGATTCCCGGCCGATGCATCATTTTGCTTTTCCCGCGATAATGCTGCCGCGTGGCTTGCGCGCTTGAGATGCACGATCCACAAGAATGTATAGCTGGATTCCCTTGAGAAGAACCGAGAACGCAGCACTCGCGGGTCCCCACTAGGACGCTCGCATCATGTTCTACAGACTAGCGTCGGCCTGGCCTCACAAGTTGCTGTGTCCCGGTGCCTCCGAGGCACTGAACTTTAACGACAAGGAGTGCTGCCTATCGTTGCAACAGCTGCAGCAACACCGCAATCAACTGGGCCGGCAGTGCACGTGTAGCAACAGAACCCGTTATCCAGGAAGTACAGTGTCTCTACGTCTAATATTGGGTACGGTATTTAGGCAGTTTCCAGGACAAGCAGTTCACCCGTGCCTCGGTAGCGCAGTAGGCAGCGCGTAAGTCTCATAATCTTAAGGTCGTGAGTTCGATCCTCACCCGGGGCATTTAATTTTCTGTGACTGATGCTGGTGCTGTTGCTAGGGCGCCAACGTATTTCTTGTTTGTTATCCACAACGTTTCAACGCTTCAGCGGGAGAATGTTTACTTCCTGTTATTGCTACTTACAGCTTCCCTTTTCCTCTTCTCCCAGCAGAGCACGAAGCCAAAAGCACTGCTCTGCGACGTTTGAGGTGCGCGCCTTGCCAGTCAGTATGTGTAAAGATGCTCGCAAAGAGAGAGGGGCGCCGACGCGGCCCTCGACACGAAATGCGACAAGCGACCGTACGAACGGTCGAATGAAACGGCCACATCCGGTGTGGTCTAGTGGCTAGGATACCTGGCTTTCACCCAGGAGGCCCGGGTTCGATTCCCGGTACCGGAACGGAATTTTTTCCACACGAATCGTGACAAGTTTGAGCTGTCCGAGCGGCCGTTTCCCGTCCTGCTCGCAATATAGCTACTGTTTCGTGACCGTCAGCAGAATATAGACTAGGGAAGCAGACACACGACGCCCATAGAAATGGTGTATGGCTTCATGCCACCCGTTTCCAGCGTAGGGCTGAGCAACTGCGTCTGCCGAGGCCCGTTAGCTCAGTTGGTTAGAGCGTCGTGCTAATAACGCGAAGGTCGTGGGTTCGATCCCCCCACGGGCCACTACTCTTTTACTACTGCGAAAAGGCAGCGCCGATTTCAGCTGGCGAGTGTGATGACCAAAAGATCATCACCCTGCGTGGAAGTTGACAGAGGATCCGAACCCGACTCGTCGGGAAGCACTACAGCATTCACTCGGCAATGGCCATAATATCTTGAATACACTGGTTCTCAACCGATAAAGAGAAAATGAAAGAAAATGTCCGATTGCCGATGCGTAACAACTTTGGCCCTGGTCAGTACTTGGGCGGGTGAGCGCATGGGAACACAGGGCACTATTGGCAGTTTTACTTCCTATTTTTGTTTCTCCTTTGACTGATTCGGTCAGGGAAACGCCACCGTGAAATGAAGGGGGCGTGCTGTGTGTCCATCGCCTCGCCTCTCCTTGCCTCTCTCAGTCGTTTCTCGTGCTTGTCGTTTTGATATAGGCCGATTTGAGAGCGTCAGCTCTCGCGTCAGCTGAGCAGAGTCGAGACAAGTCGAGACACACTAAGGGCTGGCGCTTGGAAGGCAACTATGCTGACCATTACACCACCACCGCACAAGCGAGCGCCCCGCCTCCGCGCTGTGTCGGCTTCCCGCCTGTCGGCAGCGGCCGAAGGTGATCGTACCAAGCAGGCGCATTTCGAGGCAGGCTAGGGGAGCACATCCAGACGCATTCGGACAGCGTATCCGCGCACATTTCGCATCCTTTGGCAAGAGTCGGCGCCGGCGACGCAAGAGTACGCAGAGGACCGCGTTCTGGCGGCATTTTTAAGCAGTGCAGTGCAGGATTCAGCGTCTGCAGCACCTTCTCCACAGAATGCTACGGCGCTTGACGGCAGTCCCACTTTCCCTTGAGACATCTGCTCGGGAAGCAGCGTGAAGTTACCGCTGGCCCGAGCATCGGTGGTTCAGTGGTAGAATGCTCGCCTGCCACGCGGGCGGCCCGGGTTCGATTCCCGGCCGATGCATCATTTTGCTTTTCCCGCGATAATGCTGCCGCGTGGCTTGCGCGCTTGAGATGCACGATCCACAAGAATGTATAGCTGGATTCCCTTGAGAAGAACCGAGAACGCAGCACTCGCGGGTCCCCACTAGGACGCTCGCATCATGTTCTACAGACTAGCGTCGGCCTGGCCTCACAAGTTGCTGTGTCCCGGTGCCTCCGAGGCACTGAACTTTAACGACAAGGAGTGCTGCCTATCGTTGCAACAGCTGCAGCAGCACCGCAATCAACTGGGCCGGCAGTGCACGTGTAGCAACAGAACACGTTATCCAGGAAGTACAGTGTCTCTACGTCTAATATTGGGTACGGTATTTAGGCAGTTTCCAGGACAAGCAGTTCACCCGTGCCTCGGTAGCGCAGTAGGCAGCGCGTAAGTCTCATAATCTTAAGGTCGTGAGTTCGATCCTCACCCGGGGCATTTAATTTTCTGTGACTGATGCTGGTGCTGTTGCTAGGGCGCCAACGTATTTCTTGTTTGTTATCCACAACGTTTCAACGCTTCAGCGGGAGAATGTTTACTTCCTGTTATTGCTACTTACAGCTTCCCTTTTCCTCTTCTCCCAGCAGAGCACGAAGCCAAAAGCACTGCTCTGCGACGTTTGAGGTGCGCGCCTTGCCAGTCAGTATGTGTAAAGATGCTCGCAAAGAGAGAGGGGCGCCGACGCGGCCCTCGACACGAAATGCGACAAGCGACCGTACGAACGGTCGAATGAAACGGCCACATCCGGTGTGGTCTAGTGGCTAGGATACCTGGCTTTCACCCAGGAGGCCCGGGTTCGATTCCCGGTACCGGAACGGAATTTTTTCCACACGAATCGTGACAAGTTTGAGCTGTCCGAGCGGCCGTTTCCCGTCCTGCTCGCAATATAGCTACTGTTTCGTGACCGTCAGCAGAATATAGACTAGGGAAGCAGACACACGACGCCCATAGAAATGGTGTATGGCTTCATGCCACCCGTTTCCAGCGTAGGGCTGAGCAACTGCGTCTGCCGAGGCCCGTTAGCTCAGTTGGTTAGAGCGTCGTGCTAATAACGCGAAGGTCGTGGGTTCGATCCCCCCACGGGCCACTACTCTTTTACTACTGCGAAAAGGCAGCGCCGATTTCAGCTGGCGAGTGTGATGACCAAAAGATCATCACCCTGCGTGGAAGTTGACAGAGGATCCGAACCCGACTCGTCGGGAAGCACTACAGCATTCACTCGGCAATGGCCATAATATCTTGAATACACTGGTTCTCAACCGATAAAGAGAAAATGAAAGAAAATGTCCGATTGCCGATGCGTAACAACTTTGGCCCTGGTCAGTACTTGGGCGGGTGAGCGCATGGGAACACAGGGCACTATTGGCAGTTTTACTTCCTATTTTTGTTTCTCCTTTGACTGATTCGGTCAGGGAAACGCCACCGTGAAATGAAGGGGGCGTGCTGTGTGTCCATCGCCTCGCCTCTCCTTGCCTCTCTCAGTCGTTTCTCGTGCTTGTCGTTTTGATATAGGCCGATTTGAGAGCGTCAGCTCTCGCGTCAGCTGAGCAGAGTCGAGACAAGTCGAGACACACTAAGGGCTGGCGCTTGGAAGGCAACTATGCTGACCATTACACCACCACCGCACAAGCGAGCGCCCCGCCTCCGCGCTGTGTCGGCTTCCCGCCTGTCGGCAGCGGCCGAAGGTGATCGTACCCGGCAGGCGCATTTCGAGGCAGGCTAGGGGAGCACATCCAGACGCATTCGGACAGCGTATCCGTGCACATCGTGCGGAGCAGCGGAACGGTTGCGGCTTTGTTTACGTCGCCGGGACTTTGGCGCTTCGTTCTTCGTGATTGCTGCTTTACAGATTTGTAAGTAACAAAATGTCGACATTCTCGAGAGCTAACACCGTTCAGTGTGTCTTTGATAGAAGTGCTGTCCGGCCTACCGCATTTGAAATACACGAATGGTTATTCGAAGACTTAAAGATACCGGAAGAAATCGTAGACACCTTTCAATTGGACTTTGTTCAGTATTGCTTGTTCTTGAAATTTACGTCTGGAGACATGTGTGAAAAATTTGTTGCTAAATTTGGTGGCAGTCGCCGTTTTAAACATGCCGATGGTAGTATTAGTAATGTGCAAATTGTGGCGTCAGGGTTTGGACTTCGAACTGTCCGTGTTTTTAATGTACCACCTGAATGCCCTGATCAAGTTTTATCTCGTGCCTTGTCGCGGTTTGGTGACGTTCTGAACATTACGATGGAGAAATGGTCTAGTGCATACCGTTATAAAGTTGCTAGTGGTGTCCGTAGTGTACGGATGGACCTGAAACAACATATTCCTTCCTACTTTGTAATCGGTGGGGTTCGTGTACAGATTTCATATATCGGGCAACCGCCGACATGTGCCGTATGTCATTCCACGGAACATTTAAGGGGTGCCTGCCCTCGACGGCGGCCTGTTCAGTTACCGCGCCAAGATGTTGTGGGTGGTGGCGATAACTTTGTGCCCCTTATGAGTGAGATTTTTTTTTTTTTTAAAATATATCTCTTTATTCATCATTAATATTTATACAAAAGAACCCACTACCTTAGTGATTAGTGGGTCGTAGCTAATCTATATATAATACATATTCAGCAGCTAATTCACAATGTTATTGTATATTACGCTATGTTAGTTATTGAAGCTACAGACAGAATAAGATAATGGGCAGACTACAGCTAAAATCTACTTACTTAATATTTCCTACTGGTTAATTTCTAACTGCCTGCAGCGTTACAGGTGTGTCAGCATAAATATAAACCTACTACTGTGGCCTTGCTCATCGAGCTAATCCCGATGAGCGTGCCCCTGACACTGGGCTGGCCAGGACTGTTTGTCGCTGCAGGTTCCTAACTTAGTATCTATATCTAAAGCTACAACTATTACTAACCTACGTCAATTCCGGTGCTTTGATCTTCATTCGGGAACCCCCATCCCCCTAGTCCTGCACGTGGCGGATTGCAACTCATGAAGTCGACCAGTCCACGTACAGGCGGTATAGGATGAGGGTAATTGTCGCGTTCGGTAAAATGTCACTAATCGTGAACTACCCTCATGTATCCCCTAGTGGGACACATTGGTAAATGTCCTAAACGTGTAAATCACTCAGATATGCCGTTAATACTTTCCGTGAAACCTCGTCTGCCAATTTGTTTAAAGTTTCGAAAGTTTCTTTTTGTCTTAATAGGTCGTATGTATTATTGTGCGGAAGTTGTTGTCTCAGCGTCATTGCTACATCATCGAAAAGGGGGCACTCATAAACCACATGGTCGGGAGTGCCCTCCGAAGCACCACAGTCACACTCGGGTGTAGCCTTTTTCCCAAACCGACACAAGTATGTCGGGTAGGGCCCATGACCAGTGAGAAAGTGTATTAAACCCCGCGTTGGCTCAAAGTACTTTATCCCCAACCTTTCTTTTACGTCTGGCAAGAACTCAAAGGTTCTTCTGCCTGTTTCATCTGTTTCCCAAGACCTTTGCCATAGGTCCTCGCCCTTTCTACGTATTTCTTTCTTATCTATTACCGGTATTCCCATGATGTTTTCTGTTTTCACGTTGTTCCCCTTTTTGACCCAGTACCAAGCCGCTTGTTCACGAATTTTGATATCTAAAGGACAGAGCCCCATTATTACTAAGAGTGCACTTCCTGGAGAAGTTCTATACGCCCCTATGGATCTTAGAAGCATGTTTCTCTGTACTCTTCTCACTGCCATGGCAGGCATCACCCTTGTGAGCCTATGTGCCCAGACTCCCGATCCGTAACCCACTACTGATGCTAATATACTGTTATGATACAACTTGATTAGGTGAGGTGGAAGATGAAATCGTTTATGACCGATTGATATGAGATTGTTTAATAATTGTAATGCTTTTTGGGATACGGACTCAATGTGCTTTCCAAAGTTCCACCTTTCATCGATGATGACGCCTAGGTAGCGAGTCTCTTGTCGTCTTATTACTGGTGAGCCTCCTATTCTGACTGTAGGGTTCCTCGCCAGCTGTCCTTTCAGTAATAAGTAAGTCGATTTGGTCGGTGAGATCGTCATCTTAGTATTTGTGCACCACAGTTGTAATTCGGTCATCGCTCTGTCTATTTTTGGTTCGATGCCTTCGCGGCTTCGGCCGCCGACCAGCAAGAGGAGGTCATCCGCGTAGGCTATCACCTCTAGCACATCTTCACTCTGTTCTAATTTGTCCAAAAGTGGTTCCATATGGATGTCCCAGAACAGGGGACCTAGTACGGAGCCCTGGGGACATCCTTTAGTTATGGATTTTCCTACACTGCCGCTAGGGGATGATAGCCAGACCTCCCGCCCTTCACAATAGCTCCTCAGGCAACCATATAGCGACCCTGGACACTCTTTCTTCCGCAAGCAGGAGAAGAGCGAAGGCCACCACAGGTTGTCAAAGGCGCCACTGATGTCAACCATGATGCCAACAACGTACTTGTATGGGGTAGAGTCGCAGACCTCGGCCGCCAGAGCGATCGCATCAGTTGCCGATCTGCCCGGCTTGAAGCCGAACTGCCTGCCACTCATCCCACACAACACTCGGTGTGCAGTCAATCTGTCAGCTAGCAGTTTCTCAAATAATTTCCCAAGGATGTTCAATAGGCAAATTGGCCTATACGACTTAACATCCGCTGGGTCCTTGTTGGGTCCCTTTTTTATTATAACAACATTTGCCTCTTTCCAGATTTTCGGAAATTTTTCTTGTCTTAGGCATTCATTGTATAACTGGGTTAATGGTGCCACCAGTTGAGGTGCCAGGAACTGCACCACCTCCGCCACAATGCCGTCTGGGCCGGGGGCTTTTCCAGTTTTCATTGCTTTAATATGGCCAGCCACCTCCTCCTCAGAGAAGGGGTAGACCGCTCTGTCGTTATCAACTCTGTCCATATCTTGGTTTCGTAGCTGGGACTGTCCCTCTGTGTCGCTGGCCTCATCGTCATCAGGCAGCAGGGACCGGAGAAGAACCTCGGCAGTCTCCTGCCAAGACTCTGTCATCCCATCCCCGCGTCTAACTGTTGATAACATCATTGGGGACCGGATCTTTTCCCTCACTAATTTATAGGGTATTCCCCATGGGTCCATGGCCAGCTGGTCCATCACAAACCTTTCCCAGCTACGTAGCCTGACTTCTTTTAGTTCTTTTTGAAATTCGTCTTTTGCCTCCCGGTATAGCTGTAACCATCGCTGTTTTTCCCACCAGACGACACTGCGCTGGTAGTGCCTCCTCAGCCTTCTGACAGACTGACGCATTTCCTGAAGTTCAGCTGACCATGGTGACGGGGAGGCCGCCATGGCTCTCCTCCTGGTTGGAACAGCTGCCTTGACCGCTCTGGTTATTGCGTCTACCAGTTCTTCGGCCCGCTTGTCTATGTCCAGGTCCTGTCGTGCTTCACCTTCAGGCAATGGAGGTATGTCGCACTCTCTCGCTAGTCTCTCCCAGTCCGCTCTCTTGAAGTTCAGTTGCAACTCCCACCCTGTGGCCCAGTGACAGCCTCCGTTTCCTAAGCTGAACATTATTAGATTATGGTCGCTTGTTGTCGCATTCTCCTTTACTTCCCAATTCTGAATGATGTTAGCAGAATTTGGTGTAACTAACGTTACATCTATATTAGTGCCGCGCCCCCCTCCCGCTGCATAAGTGGGAGGGTTGCCAGGTCTATTTGCAACCACAAGTTGCAGAGCCATAATCATTTCCTCTACTTTTTCTCCATTTTCATCTCTTGTGCCACTGTACCACAGGGGGGATTTTGCATTTATATCTGCTGTTATTATCAGCTTGCGACCTCGCAACGCCGTGGCTACTCTGGTCAGGTGATCCAGATGTTGTTCGATATTATCCCCGTATTGGAAATACATGTTTATAAAAGTTATAATTCCCATGGGAGCCTGTACCTCCACGACGTTGCAATGAGTGGTGGAAAATTGTTCAAGTGTTGTTGCTCGTATGGACTGATTGGTAATGACAATTGCCGCTTTGGGGGCTTCCCCGTTACAAGCTATCTGCCATGTAGCGGCTGCAAATGAGAGTTTTCCAGCTTGAGAGTACGGCTCCTGCAAGCAGAGTACGTCAAGCCTCTTCTCCTCCACCTCTCTTCGGAGCTCCTGCATCACGAGTCTGCTGTTATGCGTATTCAACTGTCCAACAGTTAGTTTTGTCATTATGGGAAGTAAGTATGTAATCTGTCATCAGGCCATGTCTTGCTCCAATCAAAGGCGATTCGACCATGAGCTAGGACTGATTGAGTATAGATGTCATTCAAGTCAAATTTCTCCCCACGTCTGTCGAACACTTTCTTAAGTAAGTCCCGCAGGGCCCCGAAGTCGGTGGGAAGATTCACTGACTTTAATTGTATCCTGTCCACAGCCTCCATTACCGAGAAGGTGACCTTTCTTCCGTCTTCGTGTCCTACCCGGACCACATGTCGTAAGGCAGTGGTCAGGATAGCCGGCTGCTCCAATCTTGCCAATTGCATGGTGAATTCTAAATTGGGATACACCCTGATCGGATCTACAGGCGGTAGCCTGATTACTGGAGTTTCTGCCTCAGTTGGGTTGGTGCTGGTGACTGTACTTTCTTGAAGAGGTTTTTTTGTTTGTTCAACTTTTTGTGCAGGGGCCCGGGAGGCCGCTACCACTACAGGATGCTTCTGCCGTTGGATGTTGTTGTTCGGCCTTTCTCCCCGATTTAGGGGAGGGGGAGCTGTGTTTCTGTCCGGAGGATCGGTTTGTATGCCTCTGTCCACCATAAAGGGATCTGTTTGTATTTCCTTCTCAACTGTTGTGATGCATAAGGTGCCCGAAAGCGACCTTAGAAATTCTTTAAATTTATTAGCTCTCACAGCATCCCTCCTTCTCTTACTCGGGGACTTGTGTTTGAGCATCCTGTTAGCTGTGCTCTGCTCAGCCATAGTCGATTCTTGAGATCAGGCGTTGTTCAAGCATCCGGTAAGTGGGGCAGTTCCGTCCCGTGGCACCACAGGATTTCTTCCCCCGATTTTTACACGGAATGCAGACCCCTGTCGTTCTGCATTCCTTGCGGTTGTGACCACTTTCACCGCATCTGGAGCAAGCCGACCCCCTGGTACAGTGCCTCAGAATGTGGTCCAGGTCGCCGCAGTTGTGGCAGCGAGGTACCACGATATAATCCCTTGTGTTAATGGCATGAAAGCCTACATATAATCTGCCCATTGATCTTATTTTTTTCCATAATTGTGCCGAGACCTCGGCCACGTGATGTACCACATCGCGATCTCGAGGTCCTGTTTTGAACTTCAGCTTAAAAGAATTTTTAAATTCTTGCTCATTGATATCTTCAAAATTCTGTGATCTAACTGTTTCATGAAGCTCCTCATTGGTCATAATCGTGGGCACATCGTATAATATTATTAAAGGGTTTCTTTTTCTGGGGGGTTCGCACTTAACAACTGCATTTAGTTTTTGATTGTTTAAGAGTTTCTCCTTGTCCTCCTCACTAGCGACTTCCACAATAACTGAGTTTCTACTGGGTTTTACTCTTTTGATTTTGATCTTATCCTTCACTGGGTCTACAGTTTTAGTTAGCAGCTCCTGTATTTTCTTAACGCTCGTATCTTGGCCAGGCAGGGTCCTCAAGAAGACTGCCGTGTCTGACCGTTTAGCGACTTTTTCTATTGTGTCCCTTGTTGAGGTCTGTTTAGCTGGCGCCTGTGCAGCCACAGCCGCCCAAGTCTTACTAGGTTGTTTTCTTAGTCTTTCATTTTCTTTTGTTAATTCCAATACGCGGCCTTCCAGTCTTGCATGAGCTATGGCCCATGCCGATAGCTCATTTCTGATCGTATTAAGAGCCGCTTGACTAATTTTACCATTCTTAACATTTTGCTCTAAGAGCATGGTAATTCTTGCGTGTCTTTGTACTACGCTCTCATCATCTGCCTGTCCCATCCCGTCCTGTGGTGAGGGTACAGACATCATAGAAGCCCGTAAAGGCGCACTCGTATCACTCGCTTCGGTTTCAGCCATCTTGGTAACGAGTGATAAAAAGGTTATGAGTGAGATTGTAGCAGGAACGTCCTTTACCGGTCCGACCGACCGACCGACCGTGCGACCGTCGGCCGTTGCTTCTCTCGAAGACAGGTCCGTCGCGGAACATAATAACACGACTGTCGGGCAGGAGGAAATGGAGGTTGTCCAGGACCCGCCTGCCCCGACCGACCGGGTTGATGACGAACGGGACGTACGCCCTGTTAACACTGATGCCGTTCAATCGGGATCGGTGGAGGCAACAGACGCTTCTTTACCCCCGCCGCCCGTCCCGGTGCCAACTTCTGCCGAAACTGTAACGCCTTCAGCGGAAAGTAAAAAGCAACGCCGCCAGCGGGGCAAGGGTAAACAGGTCAGGGATCCGAACCCGGCCGCCCTCGCGAATCCGCCAGCCACGGAGAGTGGCAGTGAAAGTGAGCCAATGTCACAGGGTTCCTCCCGTAATAGCAGCCCCGCCAGGACAGAGAAGATTCGAGCACACACTGCACACTTGAAACAATTTCTCAGTGCCGGGAAGGAACAGGACATTGCTGCTGCAAAGCGTAAATTAGAACAGGCCAGTGAGCAGTTACCACAGCGCCCGCGCAAACATTCTGTGCCGTCACAGCCGGCCGTAACATCGCGCGGCGGCCAGGCGGAAGCCACCCAGTCGTCGGGGGACGCACGACCACCCCCGCCACCTGACAGTCACAGCCCGTGGTGGCAGCAGCAGGAGGACGAGGGGGGCCAGTAGACGTGTGCGAAGACCCACATCGTTGTCATGAGTCCACCTACATTGCGCTTGACCTGGAAACTACTGTGTCTTGTACTGCGTCCAGTGTATTGTCGTGCCATGTTTTTGTAGAATTGCTACTAACCACTATAGTGTTTTAAGACCTACTGAATTTTCCATTTTTACGCCAGCTGCTGTTCGTTTAAGTATAAGTCCGGCATTTTATCACTTCGTTGGTGTTTTTCCTCTTGCTCTGTATTGTCCATCTGCTTAAAATGTCAACGCACCCACGACCAACGAGTATGTTTTCTGTTTTGACATTAAACGTTGCCGGTATCTCAGCGGGGCACAAGGTCGCAGCTTTTCAAGACGTTTTGTTTCATGGAAATTTTAGTATTGCCCTTCTTCAAGAAGTATCCAGTGACGTTTTTAGCAATATCCCAGGCTATGATGTTGTTTACAATCTGAATAGTGATAATAATTGTGGCACTGCGATTTTATATAAGTCGTCTTTAGAACCTACGGACATCCAACTTCTCCCAAATGGTCGTGTCTTAGCGTGTGTGATTGAGGGAGTTCAATTTGTCAACGTCTATGTGCCCTCGGGGACTGATCAAAAACGCACACGCGCTCGTTTTTTTACCACGGACATATGCCCCTTTTTGGCTACGGCTCGCCCTATCATATTGGGTGGTGATTTTAATTGTGTTGTTGCCTCTGCTGACCAATACCCCACCCCCACTAAATGTGCTGAACTGATTACCCTTTTAAATGCAGTGGACTTGCGTGATACGTGGCGTCACTACCATCCCGTTATGACGCAGTATACGCACTTTTCTACTGGAGGGGCGAGTAGAATTGATAGGATCTACGTTTCACGGGAACTCACAGACGCTTTATGCGCAGTCGAAGTACTGCCTGTGGCCATGAGTGATCACTGTGGCTATGTGTGTGTTTTGCGGTTGCAGTGCTGTCGCACGAAATCTCTTCCGGCATATTGGCAATTAAATACCGGCCATCTGGGTGCCGAAGGGCTCCGTGCGGAGATACGTGTAGCATGGCAGCAGTGTTTAGCAAAGTTCCACACTTACGGATCCTGCATCGAGTGGTGGGTGGCGCATGCCAAACCGATTTTGCGGACGGCGGCGCAGTTATATAGTCGAGAAGCGAGTTACTGGCACAGGCGTACGTTCGCATTTTATCAGCAGTGCTTACAGGATGCTATCACTGCACCTGTTGGCCCCGATGCCAACATTAGACTCCGCTTGAGCAAAATTAAAACCCAGATTCTGAGGCTGCACCGGGAACGGTCGAGAGGTTTAACGATTCGGAGCCGTCCGTTATGCCACATCGATGACGAGGAGCCGTCGCTCTATCATCTCGCCAGGGAGAAGAAACAGGCTCGCAAAAAGTACGTTGCTGCGCTAGAAACTGATGGGGGGATTGTCTTATCGCAGCGGCACGAAATTGTACGCCATATCTCCGACTATTATACTTCGCTCTTTCACGACACTACCGTGGACGGAGAGGCCACGAGACTTTTATTACATGACGTAGTCGACTGCATGTCCGAACCTGACCGTGAAGAGCTGGTTGCAGAGGTGTCTAATCAGGACGTGTTACAGATCTTGAAAGCCAGTGCAACGGGCAAGTCGCCTGGACCCGACGGTCTCCCTACAGAATTTTATATTACTTTCTGGGATATTGTAGGGGACAAGTTCACGGTACTTGTGAACGAAGTGCTTCGCGGCTTCGTCATCCCGAGTCAGTTTCTCGAAGGGCACATTGTTCTTATCCCCAAAAAACGGGGTCCGTGTCGTGTCACCGATCTGCGGCCGATTACGTTGCTGAATGCTGATTACAAGTTGGCGGCCAGATGTGTTGCAGCGAAGTTACAGGCAGTCATGGACAAAGTCATCTGCCCGTTTCAATCCTGTGGCGTTAAGAGGCGGACCATTTTCAATGCAGCGTCTACCTATCGTGACATCATCGCTTACTCCGCCGTCCATCGGCTTTCAGCCGGTGTTCTTTCTCTGGACTTTGCCAACGCGTTTGACAGGATGAGCCACGATTATTTGATGCATGTTATGGACAGGATGGGCTTTGGCCTCCGCTTCATTTGCGTGATTCGCCATTTCCTGACAGGGGCCAGTTCGGTGGTGACAATAAATGGATGGAGAACACCACCTATAGTTCTTCGTAGGTCGGTGCGACAGGGCTGTCCCTTATCTATGTACCTTTTTGTCATTGCTTTGGACCCACTGCTGCGTGCGCTTGACCGCACGATAGGCGGCGTGGATATTCATCTTGCCACTGTGAAATGTCTCGCTTATGCTGATGACGTAGGTGTTTTTATCGGCGACGACGACGATTTTCATCACATCCGGCCCTTACTGAGGAGGTATGAACGTGCGTCGGGTGCCTTGATAAATCCAAGGAAGACCGTAATGATTCCTTTAGGAAATTGTGAAGTGGATCCCGATCAGACTTGGTTTCGCGTAGCCCGTCACCACATTATCTTGGGCCTTGACGTTACTGCTAACCCCCAACAGATGCGGGCGCGCACCTGGCGCCGGCTGCTCAATCATGTCAAAGGCCTTTGTAAGACTTACGCCAGCCGACGCCTCACCCTCCTCCAGAAGGTCGACCTCATTAACAGCGCCGTGTATTCCAAGGCCTGGTACGTGGCACAACTCCTGGACGTTCCACGACCACTCGCCCGATCATTTTCGCAGGCCGCTTACTGGCTCCTGTGGCGCCACGAAATCTTCAAGGTTCGGGCGGCAACGTGCGTCCTCGACACCACCTTCGGAGGACTCGGCCTCGTCGACTTTTCCAGGAAGTGTTCGGCGCTGCTGGTGCACCGCATGGCCACCTTGCAAGCTAACAGCCCGGATGGAACGGCGGCGGCCATGCTCGTCGCTTACCGGCCGCCCTCCGAGAGCGCACCGGTGTCCGTGGTGGGCATCCCGTATCAACTCGGCTACGTCAGAGCTTACTACCTGCAGCGGAGCTACGTACTGGAAACGGCGCTGGACAGGAACAGGAATGTTCGCCGACTGTATGCGGCAATGGTGGGGAGGCCACCCCCTCACAAGCTCGCTCTTCGTTTCCCCGCGACCGACTGGCGGCAAGTGTGGCTGAATATTCATCACTCCGTGTTGCCCTCCGGCGTTCGGTCCCAGTGGTATAAACTGGTCAACAATACGGTGGCCACTAACCAACGTCTCTCGGACATCCGCCTGCTGCCGTCTGCCAACTGTGGTGCATGCGGCGTTCCAGACACACGGGAGCATCGCTTTCAATGTCGCCTCGTGTCGGCCATCTGGGAACTGTGTAGGGTCATGGTGGCTCTGATCAACAGGACGACACCCTCGCACGTGACTCTCAATGATGTTCTTGCGCCAGGGTTTAAACCCTTCCCTCGCGCGAAGCACAATACTATGGTGTGGCTCTTAGGTCACACAGTCTTCGCCATTCTGGATTGCCAAGTCCAGGACGTATACACATATTTAGCATACTTGTGGGATGCACATTCCCGTGTACAGCGGCTGACACATTATAACGAACTTTTTGCCAATTTTCTGTGTGCGGCGTTAAAACATGGTTACGCGAAGATGTTCAATAATTGATACATTGCAAACTCCATTTCAGACTGAAGAGCCTATCTCTTATTTTTCGTTTTTTTTTTTCCATCATTTTTGTTTGGATTTGACCAGATGGTTTTGATGGATCTGTGAGACAATTATGCGCTAAAGAAGAAGATTATCTTTTATTTACTTTTCTTTTGACTTATGGCAGTGGTGCATTTCGTTTTCCACATGGAAGTGACAGTATTATTTTAATTCCCATTTACTACCTTCTTCTTATGATCTTAGGAGTGAGTTTTTAGTTTGTCTTCTCCACGCGCATCCTTTTCTCCGAGAATGGACATGGAAATTAATTGTGTGTTTTTTGTATAAGAAGGAACTCTCCTAAGACTTTTAGTTACTCGTCGTCTGTGGCATCTTTTAGGATGGATCTTTTCTTTTGCCATTTTCATTGTTTGAAGAGGAACATTGTCTTTTATTGTGCATTTCATTGATGGACGGAAGATTAGAGTTTGATGAAGAATTTTCATTTCTTTTTTGATTTTCACGATCTGATCCACGAGAGCAAGCCGTCGGCGACGAGCGTATACCACAACAGATTTGATAGCTTTGAAGCTCGCCGATGAAGGCATATTTGGGTGAGAGCAGAGAGGGCTATAAGGGGAGTTGGGAGGCCCTAAAAAAAAAAAAAATAAAAAAAAAAAAGTGGTAGAATGCTCGCCTGCCACGCGGGCGGCCCGGGTTCGATTCCCGGCCGATGCATCATTTTGCTTTTCCCGCGATAATGCTGCCGCGTGGCTTGCGCGCTTGAGATGCACGATCCACAAGAATGTATAGCTGGATTCCCTTGAGAAGAACCGAGAACGCAGCACTCGCGGGTCCCCACTAGGACGCTCGCATCATGTTCTACAGACTAGCGTCGGCCTGGCCTCACAAGTTGCTGTGTCCCGGTGCCTCCGAGGCACTGAACTTTAACGACAAGGAGTGCTGCCTATCGTTGCAACAGCTGCAGCAACACCGCAATCAACTGGGCCGGCAGTGCACGTGTAGCAACAGAACACGTTATCCAGGAAGTACAGTGTCTCTACGTCTAATATTGGGTACGGTATTTAGGCAGTTTCCAGGACAAGCAGTTCACCCGTGCCTCGGTAGCGCAGTAGGCAGCGCGTAAGTCTCATAATCTTAAGGTCGTGAGTTCGATCCTCACCCGGGGCATTTAATTTTCTGTGACTGATGCTGGTGCTGTTGCTAGGGCGCCAACGTATTTCTTGTTTGTTATCCACAACGTTTCAACGCTTCAGCGGGAGAATGTTTACTTCCTGTTATTGCTACTTACTGCTTCCCTTTTCCTCTTCTCCCAGCAGAGCACGAAGCCAAAAGCACTGCTCTGCGACGTTTGAGGTGCGCGCCTTGCCAGTCAGTATGTGTAAAGATGCTCGCAAAGAGAGAGGGGCGCCGACGCGGCCCTCGACACGAAATGCGACAAGCGACCGTACGAACGGTCGAATGAAACGGCCACATCCGGTGTGGTCTAGTGGCTAGGATACCTGGCTTTCACCCAGGAGGCCCGGGTTCGATTCCCGGTACCGGAACGGAATTTTTTCCACACGAATCGTGACAAGTTTGAGCTGTCCGAGCGGCCGTTTCCCGTCCTGCTCGCAATATAGCTACTGTTTCGTGACCGTCAGCAGAATATAGACTAGGGAAGCAGACACACGACGCCCATAGAAATGGTGTATGGCTTCATGCCACCCGTTTCCAGCGTAGGGCTGAGCAACTGCGTCTGCCGAGGCCCGTTAGCCCAGTTGGTTAGGGCGTCGTGCTAATAACGCGAAGGTCGTGGGTTCGATCCCCCCACGGGCCACTACTCTTTTACTACTGCGAAAAGGCAGCGCCGATTTCAGCTGGCGAGTGTGATGACCAAAAGATCATCACCCTGCGTGGAAGTTGACAGAGGATCCGAACCCGACTCGTCGGGAAGCACTACAGCATTCACTCGGCAATGGCCATAATATCTTGAATACACTGGTTCTCAACCGATAAAGAGAAAATGAAAGAAAATGTCCGATTGCCGATGCGTAACAACTTTGGCCCTGGTCAGTACTTGGGCGGGTGAGCGCATGGGAACACAGGGCACTATTGGCAGTTTTACTTCCTATTTTTGTTTCTCCTTTGACTGATTCGGTCAGGGAAACGCCACCGTGAAATGAAGGGGGCGTGCTGTGTGTCCATCGCCTCGCCTCTCCTTGCCTCTCTCAGTCGTTTCTCGTGCTTGTCGTTTTGATATAGGCCGATTTGAGAGCGTCAGCTCTCGCGTCAGCTGTGCAAAGTCGAGACAAGTCGAGACACACTAAGGGCTGGCGCTTGGAAGGCAACTATGCTGACCATTACACCACCACCGCACAAGCGAGCGCCCCGCCTCCGCGCTGTGTCGGCTTCCCGCCTGTCGGCAGCGGCCGAAGGTGATCGTACCCGGCAGGCGCATTTCGAGGCAGGCTAGGGGAGCACATCCAGACGCATTCGGACAGCGTATCCGCGCACATTTCGCATCCTTTGGCAAGAGTCGGCGCCGGCGACGCAAGAGTACGCAGAGGACCGCGTTCTGGCGGCATTTTTAAGCAGTGCAGTGCAGGATTCAGCGTCTGCAGCACCTTCTCCACAGAATGCTACGGCGCTTGACGGCAGTCCCACTTTCCCTTGAGACATCTGCTCGGGAAGCAGCGTGAAGTTACCGCTGGCCCGAGCATCGGTGGTTCAGTGGTAGAATGCTCGCCTGCCACGCGGGCGGCCCGGGTTCGATTCCCGGCCGATGTATCATTTTGCTTTTCCCGCGATAATGCTGCCGCGTGGCTTGCGCGCTTGAGATGCACGATCCACAAGAATGTATAGCTGGATTCCCTTGAGAAGAACCGAGAACGCAGCACTCGCGGGTCCCCACTAGGACGCTCGCATCATGTTCTACAGACTAGCGTCGGCCTGGCCTCACAAGTTGCTGTGTCCCGGTGCCTCCGAGGCACTGAACTTTAACGACAAGGAGTGCTGCCTATCGTTGCAACAGCTGCAGCAACACCGCAATCAACTGGGCCGGCAGTGCACGTGTAGCAACAGAACACGTTATCCAGGAAGTACAGTGTCTCTACGTCTAATATTGGGTACGGTATTTAGGCAGTTTCCAGGACAAGCAGTTCACCCGTGCCTCGGTAGCGCAGTAGGCAGCGCGTAAGTCTCATAATCTTAAGGTCGTGAGTTCGATCCTCACCCGGGGCATTTAATTTTCTGTGACTGATGCTGGTGCTGTTGCTAGGGCGCCAACGTATTTCTTGTTTGTTATCCACAACGTTTCAACGCTTCAGCGGGAGAATGTTTACTTCCTGTTATTGCTACTTACTGCTTCCCTTTTCCTCTTCTCCCAGCAGAGCACGAAGCCAAAAGCACTGCTCTGCGACGTTTGAGGTGCGCGCCTTGCCAGTCAGTATGTGTAAAGATGCTCGCAAAGAGAGAGGGGCGCCGACGCGGCCCTCGACACGAAATGCGACAAGCGACCGTACGAACGGTCGAATGAAACGGCCACATCCGGTGTGGTCTAGTGGCTAGGATACCTGGCTTTCACCCAGGAGGCCCGGGTTCGATTCCCGGTACCGGAACGGAATTTTTTCCACACGAATCGTGACAAGTTTGAGCTGTCCGAGCGGCCGTTTCCCGTCCTGCTCGCAATATAGCTACTGTTTCGTGACCGTCAGCAGAATATAGACTAGGGAGGCAGACACACGACGCCCATAGAAATGGTGTATGGCTTCATGCCACCCGTTTCCAGCGTAGGGCTGAGCAACTGCGTCTGCCGAGGCCCGTTAGCTCAGTTGGTTAGAGCGTCGTGCTAATAACGCGAAGGTCGTGGGTTCGATCCCCCCACGGGCCACTACTCTTTTACTACTGCGAAAAGGCAGCGCCGATTTCAGCTGGCGAGTGTGATGACCAAAAGATCATCACCCTGCGTGGAAGTTGACAGAGGATCCGAACCCGACTCGTCGGGAAGCACTACAGCATTCACTCGGCAATGGCCATAATATCTTGAATACACTGGTTCTCAACCGATAAAGAGAAAATGAAAGAAAATGTCCGATTGCCGATGCGTAACAACTTTGGCCCTGGTCAGTACTTGGGCGGGTGAGCGCATGGGAACACAGGGCACTATTGGCAGTTTTACTTCCTATTTTTGTTTCTCCTTTGACTGATTCGGTCAGGGAAACGCCACCGTGAAATGAAGGGGGCGTGCTGTGTGTCCATCGCCTCGCCTCTCCTTGCCTCTCTCAGTCGTTTCTCGTGCTTGTCGTTTTGATATAGGCCGATTTGAGAGCGTCAGCTCTCGCGTCAGCTGAGCAAAGTCGAGACAAGTCGAGACACACTAAGGGCTGGCGCTTGGAAGGCAACTATGCTGACCATTACACCACCACCGCACAAGCGAGCGCCCCGCCTCCGCGCTGTGTCGGCTTCCCGCCTGTCGGCAGCGGCCGAAGGTGATCGTACCCGGCAGGCGCATTTCGAGGCAGGCTAGGGGAGCACATCCAGACGCATTCGGACAGCGTATCCGCGCACATTTCGCATCCTTTGGCAAGAGTCGGCGCCGGCGACGCAAGAGTACGCAGAGGACCGCGTTCTGGCGGCATTTTTAAGCAGTGCAGTGCAGGATTCAGCGTCTGCAGCACCTTCTCCACAGAATGCTACGGCGCTTGACGGCAGTCCCACTTTCCCTTGAGACATCTGCTCGGGAAGCAGCGTGAAGTTACCGCTGGCCCGAGCATCGGTGGTTCAGTGGTAGAATGCTCGCCTGCCACGCGGGCGGCCCGGGTTCGATTCCCGGCCGATGTATCATTTTGCTTTTCCCGCGATAATGCTGCCGCGTGGCTTGCGCGCTTGAGATGCACGATCCACAAGAATGTATAGCTGGATTCCCTTGAGAAGAACCGAGAACGCAGCACTCGCGGGTCCCCACTAGGACGCTCGCATCATGTTCTACAGACTAGCGTCGGCCTGGCCTCACAAGTTGCTGTGTCCCGGTGCCTCCGAGGCACTGAACTTTAACGACAAGGAGTGCTGCCTATCGTTGCAACAGCTGCAGCAACACCGCAATCAACTGGGCCGGCAGTGCACGTGTAGCAACAGAACACGTTATCCAGGAAGTACAGTGTCTCTACGTCTAATATTGGGTACGGTATTTAGGCAGTTTCCAGGACAAGCAGTTCACCCGTGCCTCGGTAGCGCAGTAGGCAGCGCGTAAGTCTCATAATCTTAAGGTCGTGAGTTCGATCCTCACCCGGGGCATTTAATTTTCTGTGACTGATGCTGGTGCTGTTGCTAGGGCGCCAACGTATTTCTTGTTTGTTATCCACAACGTTTCAACGCTTCAGCGGGAGAATGTTTACTTCCTGTTATTGCTACTTACTGCTTCCCTTTTCTTCTTCTCCCAGCAGAGCACGAAGCCAAAAGCACTGCTCTGCGACGTTTGAGGTGCGCGCCTTGCCAGTCAGTATGTGTAAAGATGCTCGCAAAGAGAGAGGGGCGCCGACGCGGCCCTCGACACGAAATGCGACAAGCGACCGTACGAACGGTCGAATGAAACGGCCACATCCGGTGTGGTCTAGTGGCTAGGATACCTGGCTTTCACCCAGGAGGCCCGGGTTCGATTCCCGGTACCGGAACGGAATTTTTTCCACACGAATCGTGACAAGTTTGAGCTGTCCGAGCGGCCGTTTCCCGTCCTGCTCGCAATATAGCTACTGTTTCGTGACCGTCAGCAGAATATAGACTAGGGAGGCAGACACACGACGCCCATAGAAATGGTGTATGGCTTCATGCCACCCGTTTCCAGCGTAGGGCTGAGCAACTGCGTCTGCCGAGGCCCGTTAGCTCAGTTGGTTAGAGCGTCGTGCTAATAACGCGAAGGTTGTGGGTTCGATCCCCCCACGGGCCACTACTCTTTTACTACTGCGAAAAGGCAGCGCCGATTTCAGCTGGCGAGTGTGATGACCAAAAGATCATCACCCTGCGTGGAAGTTGACAGAGGATCCGAACCCGACTCGTCGGGAAGCACTACAGCATTCACTCGGCAATGGCCATAATATCTTGAATACACTGGTTCTCAACCGATAAAGAGAAAATGAAAGAAAATGTCCGATTGCCGATGCGTAACAACTTTGGCCCTGGTCAGTACTTGGGCGGGTGAGCGCATGGGAACACAGGGCACTATTGGCAGTTTTACTTCCTATTTTTGTTTCTCCTTTGACTGATTCGGTCAGGGAAACGCCACCGTGAAATGAAGGGGGCGTGCTGTGTGTCCATCGCCTCGCCTCTCCTTGCCTCTCTCAGTCGTTTCTCGTGCTTGTCGTTTTGATATAGGCCGATTTGAGAGCGTCAGCTCTCGCGTCAGCTGAGCAAAGTCGAGACAAGTCGAGACACACTAAGGGCTGGCGCTTGGAAGGCAACTATGCTGACCATTACACCACCACCGCACAAGCGAGCGCCCCGCCTCCGCGCTGTGTCGGCTTCCCGCCTGTCGGCAGCGGCCGAAGGTGATCGTACCCGGCAGGCGCATTTCGAGGCAGGCTAGGGGAGCACATCCAGACGCATTCGGACAGCGTATCCGCGCACATTTCGCATCCTTTGGCAAGAGTCGGCGCCGGCGACGCAAGAGTACGCAGAGGACCGCGTTCTGGCGGCATTTTTAAGCAGTGCAGTGCAGGATTCAGCGTCTGCAGCACCTTCTCCACAGAATGCTACGGCGCTTGACGGCAGTCCCACTTTCCCTTGAGACATCTGCTCGGGAAGCAGCGTGAAGTTACCGCTGGCCCGAGCATCGGTGGTTCAGTGGTAGAATGCTCGCCTGCCACGCGGGCGGCCCGGGTTCGATTCCCGGCCGATGTATCATTTTGCTTTTCCCGCGATAATGCTGCCGCGTGGCTTGCGCGCTTGAGATGCACGATCCACAAGAATGTATAGCTGGATTCCCTTGAGAAGAACCGAGAACGCAGCACTCGCGGGTCCCCACTAGGACGCTCGCATCATGTTCTACAGACTAGCGTCGGCCTGGCCTCACAAGTTGCTGTGTCCCGGTGCCTCCGAGGCACTGAACTTTAACGACAAGGAGTGCTGCCTATCGTTGCAACAGCTGCAGCAACACCGCAATCAACTGGGCCGGCAGTGCACGTGTAGCAACAGAACACGTTATCCAGGAAGTACAGTGTCTCTACGTCTAATATTGGGTACGGTATTTAGGCAGTTTCCAGGACAAGCAGTTCACCCGTGCCTCGGTAGCGCAGTAGGCAGCGCGTAAGTCTCATAATCTTAAGGTCGTGAGTTCGATCCTCACCCGGGGCATTTAATTTTCTGTGACTGATGCTGGTGCTGTTGCTAGGGCGCCAACGTATTTCTTGTTTGTTATCCACAACGTTTCAACGCTTCAGCGGGAGAATGTTTACTTCCTGTTATTGCTACTTACTGCTTCCCTTTTCCTCTTCTCCCAGCAGAGCACGAAGCCAAAAGCACTGCTCTGCGACGTTTGAGGTGCGCGCCTTGCCAGTCAGTATGTGTAAAGATGCTCGCAAAGAGAGAGGGGCGCCGACGCGGCCCTCGACACGAAATGCGACAAGCGACCGTACGAACGGTCGAATGAAACGGCCACATCCGGTGTGGTCTAGTGGCTAGGATACCTGGCTTTCACCCAGGAGGCCCGGGTTCGATTCCCGGTACCGGAACGGAATTTTTTCCACACGAATCGTGACAAGTTTGAGCTGTCCGAGCGGCCGTTTCCCGTCCTGCTCGCAATATAGCTACTGTTTCGTGACCGTCAGCAGAATATAGACTAGGGAAGCAGACACACGACGCCCATAGAAATGGTGTATGGCTTCATGCCACCCGTTTCCAGCGTAGGGCTGAGCAACTGCGTCTGCCGAGGCCCGTTAGCCCAGTTGGTTAGGGCGTCGTGCTAATAACGCGAAGGTCGTGGGTTCGATACCCCCACGGGCCACTACTCTTTTACTACTGCGAAAAGGCAGCGCCGATTTCAGCTGGCGAGTGTGATGACCAAAAGATCATCACCCTGCGTGGAAGTTGACAGAGGATCCGAACCCGACTCGTCGGGAAGCACAACAGCATTCACTCGGCAATGGCCATAATATCTTGAATACACTGGTTCTCAACCGATAAAGAGAAAATGAAAGAAAATGTCCGATTGCCGATGCGTAACAACTTTGGCCCTGGTCAGTACTTGGGCGGGTGAGCGCATGGGAACACAGGGCACTATTGGCAGTTTTACTTCCTATTTTTGTTTCTCCTTTGACTGATTCGGTCAGGGAAACGCCACCGTGAAATGAAGGGGGCGTGCTGTGTGTCCATCGCCTCGCCTCTCCTTGCCTCTCTCAGTCGTTTCTCGTGCTTGTCGTTTTGATATAGGCCGATTTGAGAGCGTCAGCTCTCGCGTCAGCTGAGCAAAGTCGAGACAAGTCGAGACACACTAAGGGCTGGCGCTTGGAAGGCAACTATGCTGACCATTACACCACCACCGCACAAGCGAGCGCCCCGCCTCCGCGCTGTGTCGGCTTCCCGCCTGTCGGCAGCGGCCGAAGGTGATCGTACCCGGCAGGCGCATTTCGAGGCAGGCTAGGGGAGCACATCCAGACGCATTCGGACAGCGTATCCGCGCACATTTCGCATCCTTTGGCAAGAGTCGGCGCCGGCGACGCAAGAGTACGCAGAGGACCGCGTTCTGGCGGCATTTTTAAGCAGTGCAGTGCAGGATTCAGCGTCTGCAGCACCTTCTCCACAGAATGCTACGGCGCTTGACGGCAGTCCCACTTTCCCTTGAGACATCTGCTCGGGAAGCAGCGTGAAGTTACCGCTGGCCCGAGCATCGGTGGTTCAGTGGTAGAATGCTCGCCTGCCACGCGGGCGGCCCGGGTTCGATTCCCGGCCGATGTATCATTTTGCTTTTCCCGCGATAATGCTGCCGCGTGGCTTGCGCGCTTGAGATGCACGATCCACAAGAATGTATAGCTGGATTCCCTTGAGAAGAACCGAGAACGCAGCACTCGCGGGTCCCCACTAGGACGCTCGCATCATGTTCTACAGACTAGCGTCGGCCTGGCCTCACAAGTTGCTGTGTCCCGGTGCCTCCGAGGCACTGAACTTTAACGACAAGGAGTGCTGCCTATCGTTGCAACAGCTGCAGCAACACCGCAATCAACTGGGCCGGCAGTGCACGTGTAGCAACAGAACACGTTATCCAGGAAGTACAGTGTCTCTACGTCTAATATTGGGTACGGTATTTAGGCAGTTTCCAGGACAAGCAGTTCACCCGTGCCTCGGTAGCGCAGTAGGCAGCGCGTAAGTCTCATAATCTTAAGGTCGTGAGTTCGATCCTCACCCGGGGCATTTAATTTTCTGTGACTGATGCTGGTGCTGTTGCTAGGGCGCCAACGTATTTCTTGTTTGTTATCCACAACGTTTCAACGCTTCAGCGGGAGAATGTTTACTTCCTGTTATTGCTACTTACTGCTTCCCTTTTCCTCTTCTCCCAGCAGAGCACGAAGCCAAAAGCACTGCTCTGCGACGTTTGAGGTGCGCGCCTTGCCAGTCAGTATGTGTAAAGATGCTCGCAAAGAGAGAGGGGCGCCGACGCGGCCCTCGACACGAAATGCGACAAGCGACCGTACGAACGGTCGAATGAAACGGCCACATCCGGTGTGGTCTAGTGGCTAGGATACCTGGCTTTCACCCAGGAGGCCCGGGTTCGATTCCCGGTACCGGAACGGAATTTTTTCCACACGAATCGTGACAAGTTTGAGCTGTCCGAGCGGCCGTTTCCCGTCCTGCTCGCAATATAGCTACTGTTTCGTGACCGTCAGCAGAATATAGACTAGGGAAGCAGACACACGACGCCCATAGAAATGGTGTATGGCTTCATGCCACCCGTTTCCAGCGTAGGGCTGAGCAACTGCGTCTGCCGAGGCCCGTTAGCCCAGTTGGTTAGGGCGTCGTGCTAATAACGCGAAGGTCGTGGGTTCGATACCCCCACGGGCCACTACTCTTTTACTACTGCGAAAAGGCAGCGCCGATTTCAGCTGGCGAGTGTGATGACCAAAAGATCATCACCCTGCGTGGAAGTTGACAGAGGATCCGAACCCGACTCGTCGGGAAGCACAACAGCATTCACTCGGCAATGGCCATAATATCTTGAATACACTGGTTCTCAACCGATAAAGAGAAAATGAAAGAAAATGTCCGATTGCCGATGCGTAACAACTTTGGCCCTGGTCAGTACTTGGGCGGGTGAGCGCATGGGAACACAGGGCACTATTGGCAGTTTTACTTCCTATTTTTGTTTCTCCTTTGACTGATTCGGTCAGGGAAACGCCACCGTGAAATGAAGGGGGCGTGCTGTGTGTCCATCGCCTCGCCTCTCCTTGCCTCTCTCAGTCGTTTCTCGTGCTTGTCGTTTTGATATAGGCCGATTTGAGAGCGTCAGCTCTCGCGTCAGCTGAGCAAAGTCGAGACAAGTCGAGACACACTAAGGGCTGGCGCTTGGAAGGCAACTATGCTGACCATTACACCACCACCGCACAAGCGAGCGCCCCGCCTCCGCGCTGTGTCGGCTTCCCGCCTGTCGGCAGCGGCCGAAGGTGATCGTACCCGGCAGGCGCATTTCGAGGCAGGCTAGGGGAGCACATCCAGACGCATTCGGACAGCGTATCCGCGCACATTTCGCATCCTTTGGCAAGAGTCGGCGCCGGCGACGCAAGAGTACGCAGAGGACCGCGTTCTGGCGGCATTTTTAAGCAGTGCAGTGCAGGATTCAGCGTCTGCAGCACCTTCTCCACAGAATGCTACGGCGCTTGACGGCAGTCCCACTTTCCCTTGAGACATCTGCTCGGGAAGCAGCGTGAAGTTACCGCTGGCCCGAGCATCGGTGGTTCAGTGGTAGAATGCTCGCCTGCCACGCGGGCGGCCCGGGTTCGATTCCCGGCCGATGTATCATTTTGCTTTTCCCGCGATAATGCTGCCGCGTGGCTTGCGCGCTTGAGATGCACGATCCACAAGAATGTATAGCTGGATTCCCTTGAGAAGAACCGAGAACGCAGCACTCGCGGGTCCCCACTAGGACGCTCGCATCATGTTCTACAGACTAGCGTCGGCCTGGCCTCACAAGTTGCTGTGTCCCGGTGCCTCCGAGGCACTGAACTTTAACGACAAGGAGTGCTGCCTATCGTTGCAACAGCTGCAGCAACACCGCAATCAACTGGGCCGGCAGTGCACGTGTAGCAACAGAACACGTTATCCAGGAAGTACAGTGTCTCTACGTCTAATATTGGGTACGGTATTTAGGCAGTTTCCAGGACAAGCAGTTCACCCGTGCCTCGGTAGCGCAGTAGGCAGCGCGTAAGTCTCATAATCTTAAGGTCGTGAGTTCGATCCTCACCCGGGGCATTTAATTTTCTGTGACTGATGCTGGTGCTGTTGCTAGGGCGCCAACGTATTTCTTGTTTGTTATCCACAACGTTTCAACGCTTCAGCGGGAGAATGTTTACTTCCTGTTATTGCTACTTACTGCTTCCCTTTTCCTCTTCTCCCAGCAGAGCACGAAGCCAAAAGCACTGCTCTGCGACGTTTGAGGTGCGCGCCTTGCCAGTCAGTATGTGTAAAGATGCTCGCAAAGAGAGAGGGGCGCCGACGCGGCCCTCGACACGAAATGCGACAAGCGACCGTACGAACGGTCGAATGAAACGGCCACATCCGGTGTGGTCTAGTGGCTAGGATACCTGGCTTTCACCCAGGAGGCCCGGGTTCGATTCCCGGTACCGGAACGGAATTTTTTCCACACGAATCGTGACAAGTTTGAGCTGTCCGAGCGGCCGTTTCCCGTCCTGCTCGCAATATAGCTACTGTTTCGTGACCGTCAGCAGAATATAGACTAGGGAGGCAGACACACGACGCCCATAGAAATGGTGTATGGCTTCATGCCACCCGTTTCCAGCGTAGGGCTGAGCAACTGCGTCTGCCGAGGCCCGTTAGCTCAGTTGGTTAGAGCGTCGTGCTAATAACGCGAAGGTCGTGGGTTCGATCCCCCCACGGGCCACTACTCTTTTACTACTGCGAAAAGGCAGCGCCGATTTCAGCTGGCGAGTGTGATGACCAAAAGATCATCACCCTGCGTGGAAGTTGACAGAGGATCCGAACCCGACTCGTCGGGAAGCACTACAGCATTCACTCGGCAATGGCCATAATATCTTGAATACACTGGTTCTCAACCGATAAAGAGAAAATGAAAGAAAATGTCCGATTGCCGATGCGTAACAACTTTGGCCCTGGTCAGTACTTGGGCGGGTGAGCGCATGGGAACACAGGGCACTATTGGCAGTTTTACTTCCTATTTTTGTTTCTCCTTTGACTGATTCGGTCAGGGAAACGCCACCGTGAAATGAAGGGGGCGTGCTGTGTGTCCATCGCCTCGCCTCTCCTTGCCTCTCTCAGTCGTTTCTCGTGCTTGTCGTTTTGATATAGGCCGATTTGAGAGCGTCAGCTCTCGCGTCAGCTGAGCAAAGTCGAGACAAGTCGAGACACACTAAGGGCTGGCGCTTGGAAGGCAACTATGCTGACCATTACACCACCACCGCACAAGCGAGCGCCCCGCCTCCGCGCTGTGTCGGCTTCCCGCCTGTCGGCAGCGGCCGAAGGTGATCGTACCCGGCAGGCGCATTTCGAGGCAGGCTAGGGGAGCACATCCAGACGCATTCGGACAGCGTATCCGCGCACATTTCGCATCCTTTGGCAAGAGTCGGCGCCGGCGACGCAAGAGTACGCAGAGGACCGCGTTCTGGCGGCATTTTTAAGCAGTGCAGTGCAGGATTCAGCGTCTGCAGCACCTTCTCCACAGAATGCTACGGCGCTTGACGGCAGTCCCACTTTCCCTTGAGACATCTGCTCGGGAAGCAGCGTGAAGTTACCGCTGGCCCGAGCATCGGTGGTTCAGTGGTAGAATGCTCGCCTGCCACGCGGGCGGCCCGGGTTCGATTCCCGGCCGATGTATCATTTTGCTTTTCCCGCGATAATGCTGCCGCGTGGCTTGCGCGCTTGAGATGCACGATCCACAAGAATGTATAGCTGGATTCCCTTGAGAAGAACCGAGAACGCAGCACTCGCGGGTCCCCACTAGGACGCTCGCATCATGTTCTACAGACTAGCGTCGGCCTGGCCTCACAAGTTGCTGTGTCCCGGTGCCTCCGAGGCACTGAACTTTAACGACAAGGAGTGCTGCCTATCGTTGCAACAGCTGCAGCAACACCGCAATCAACTGGGCCGGCAGTGCACGTGTAGCAACAGAACACGTTATCCAGGAAGTACAGTGTCTCTACGTCTAATATTGGGTACGGTATTTAGGCAGTTTCCAGGACAAGCAGTTCACCCGTGCCTCGGTAGCGCAGTAGGCAGCGCGTAAGTCTCATAATCTTAAGGTCGTGAGTTCGATCCTCACCCGGGGCATTTAATTTTCTGTGACTGATGCTGGTGCTGTTGCTAGGGCGCCAACGTATTTCTTGTTTGTTATCCACAACGTTTCAACGCTTCAGCGGGAGAATGTTTACTTCCTGTTATTGCTACTTACTGCTTCCCTTTTCCTCTTCTCCCAGCAGAGCACGAAGCCAAAAGCACTGCTCTGCGACGTTTGAGGTGCGCGCCTTGCCAGTCAGTATGTGTAAAGATGCTCGCAAAGAGAGAGGGGCGCCGACGCGGCCCTCGACACGAAATGCGACAAGCGACCGTACGAACGGTCGAATGAAACGGCCACATCCGGTGTGGTCTAGTGGCTAGGATACCTGGCTTTCACCCAGGAGGCCCGGGTTCGATTCCCGGTACCGGAACGGAATTTTTTCCACACGAATCGTGACAAGTTTGAGCTGTCCGAGCGGCCGTTTCCCGTCCTGCTCGCAATATAGCTACTGTTTCGTGACCGTCAGCAGAATATAGACTAGGGAGGCAGACACACGACGCCCATAGAAATGGTGTATGGCTTCATGCCACCCGTTTCCAGCGTAGGGCTGAGCAACTGCGTCTGCCGAGGCCCGTTAGCTCAGTTGGTTAGAGCGTCGTGCTAATAACGCGAAGGTCGTGGGTTCGATCCCCCCACGGGCCACTACTCTTTTACTACTGCGAAAAGGCAGCGCCGATTTCAGCTGGCGAGTGTGATGACCAAAAGATCATCACCCTGCGTGGAAGTTGACAGAGGATCCGAACCCGACTCGTCGGGAAGCACTACAGCATTCACTCGGCAATGGCCATAATATCTTGAATACACTGGTTCTCAACCGATAAAGAGAAAATGAAAGAAAATGTCCGATTGCCGATGCGTAACAACTTTGGCCCTGGTCAGTACTTGGGCGGGTGAGCGCATGGGAACACAGGGCACTATTGGCAGTTTTACTTCCTATTTTTGTTTCTCCTTTGACTGATTCGGTCAGGGAAACGCCACCGTGAAATGAAGGGGGCGTGCTGTGTGTCCATCGCCTCGCCTCTCCTTGCCTCTCTCAGTCGTTTCTCGTGCTTGTCGTTTTGATATAGGCCGATTTGAGAGCGTCAGCTCTCGCGTCAGCTGAGCAAAGTCGAGACAAGTCGAGACACACTAAGGGCTGGCGCTTGGAAGGCAACTATGCTGACCATTACACCACCACCGCACAAGCGAGCGCCCCGCCTCCGCGCTGTGTCGGCTTCCCGCCTGTCGGCAGCGGCCGAAGGTGATCGTACCCGGCAGGCGCATTTCGAGGCAGGCTAGGGGAGCACATCCAGACGCATTCGGACAGCGTATCCGCGCACATTTCGCATCCTTTGGCAAGAGTCGGCGCCGGCGACGCAAGAGTACGCAGAGGACCGCGTTCTGGCGGCATTTTTAAGCAGTGCAGTGCAGGATTCAGCGTCTGCAGCACCTTCTCCACAGAATGCTACGGCGCTTGACGGCAGTCCCACTTTCCCTTGAGACATCTGCTCGGGAAGCAGCGTGAAGTTACCGCTGGCCCGAGCATCGGTGGTTCAGTGGTAGAATGCTCGCCTGCCACGCGGGCGGCCCGGGTTCGATTCCCGGCCGATGTATCATTTTGCTTTTCCCGCGATAATGCTGCCGCGTGGCTTGCGCGCTTGAGATGCACGATCCACAAGAATGTATAGCTGGATTCCCTTGAGAAGAACCGAGAACGCAGCACTCGCGGGTCCCCACTAGGACGCTCGCATCATGTTCTACAGACTAGCGTCGGCCTGGCCTCACAAGTTGCTGTGTCCCGGTGCCTCCGAGGCACTGAACTTTAACGACAAGGAGTGCTGCCTATCGTTGCAACAGCTGCAGCAGCACCGCAATCAACTGGGCCGGCAGTGCACGTGTAGCAACAGAACACGTTATCCAGGAAGTACAGTGTCTCTACGTCTAATATTGGGTACGGTATTTAGGCAGTTTCCAGGACAAGCAGTTCACCCGTGCCTCGGTAGCGCAGTAGGCAGCGCGTAAGTCTCATAATCTTAAGGTCGTGAGTTCGATCCTCACCCGGGGCATTTAATTTTCTGTGACTGATGCTGGTGCTGTTGCTAGGGCGCCAACGTATTTCTTGTTTGTTATCCACAACGTTTCAACGCTTCAGCGGGAGAATGTTTACTTCCTGTTATTGCTACTTACTGCTTCCCTTTTCCTCTTCTCCCAGCAGAGCACGAAGCCAAAAGCACTGCTCTGCGACGTTTGAGGTGCGCGCCTTGCCAGTCAGTATGTGTAAAGATGCTCGCAAAGAGAGAGGGGCGCCGACGCGGCCCTCGACACGAAATGCGACAAGCGACCGTACGAACGGTCGAATGAAACGGCCACATCCGGTGTGGTCTAGTGGCTAGGATACCTGGCTTTCACCCAGGAGGCCCGGGTTCGATTCCCGGTACCGGAACGGAATTTTTTCCACACGAATCGTGACAAGTTTGAGCTGTCCGAGCGGCCGTTTCCCGTCCTGCTCGCAATATAGCTACTGTTTCGTGACCGTCAGCAGAATATAGACTAGGGAGGCAGACACACGACGCCCATAGAAATGGTGTATGGCTTCATGCCACCCGTTTCCAGCGTAGGGCTGAGCAACTGCGTCTGCCGAGGCCCGTTAGCTCAGTTGGTTAGAGCGTCGTGCTAATAACGCGAAGGTCGTGGGTTCGATCCCCCCACGGGCCACTACTCTTTTACTACTGCGAAAAGGCAGCGCCGATTTCAGCTGGCGAGTGTGATGACCAAAAGATCATCACCCTGCATGGAAGTTGACAGAGGATCCGAACCCGACTCGTCGGGAAGCACTACAGCATTCACTCGGCAATGGCCATAATATCTTGAATACACTGGTTCTCAACCGATAAAGAGAAAATGAAAGAAAATGTCCGATTGCCGATGCGTAACAACTTTGGCCCTGGTCAGTACTTGGGCGGGTGAGCGCATGGGAACACAGGGCACTATTGGCAGTTTTACTTCCTATTTTTGTTTCTCCTTTGACTGATTCGGTCAGGGAAACGCCACCGTGAAATGAAGGGGGCGTGCTGTGTGTCCATCGCCTCGCCTCTCCTTGCCTCTCTCAGTCGTTTCTCGTGCTTGTCGTTTTGATATAGGCCGATTTGAGAGCGTCAGCTCTCGCGTCAGCTGAGCAAAGTCGAGACAAGTCGAGACACACTAAGGGCTGGCGCTTGGAAGGCAACTATGCTGACCATTACACCACCACCGCACAAGCGAGCGCCCCGCCTCCGCGCTGTGTCGGCTTCCCGCCTGTCGGCAGCGGCCGAAGGTGATCGTACCCGGCAGGCGCATTTCGAGGCAGGCTAGGGGAGCACATCCAGACGCATTCGGACAGCGTATCCGCGCACATTTCGCATCCTTTGGCAAGAGTCGGCGCCGGCGACGCAAGAGTACGCAGAGGACCGCGTTCTGGCGGCATTTTTAAGCAGTGCAGTGCAGGATTCAGCGTCTGCAGCACCTTCTCCACAGAATGCTACGGCGCTTGACGGCAGTCCCACTTTCCCTTGAGACATCTGCTCGGGAAGCAGCGTGAAGTTACCGCTGGCCCGAGCATCGGTGGTTCAGTGGTAGAATGCTCGCCTGCCACGCGGGCGGCCCGGGTTCGATTCCCGGCCGATGTATCATTTTGCTTTTCCCGCGATAATGCTGCCGCGTGGCTTGCGCGCTTGAGATGCACGATCCACAAGAATGTATAGCTGGATTCCCTTGAGAAGAACCGAGAACGCAGCACTCGCGGGTCCCCACTAGGACGCTCGCATCATGTTCTACAGACTAGCGTCGGCCTGGCCTCACAAGTTGCTGTGTCCCGGTGCCTCCGAGGCACTGAACTTTAACGACAAGGAGTGCTGCCTATCGTTGCAACAGCTGCAGCAACACCGCAATCAACTGGGCCGGCAGTGCACGTGTAGCAACAGAACACGTTATCCAGGAAGTACAGTGTCTCTACGTCTAATATTGGGTACGGTATTTAGGCAGTTTCCAGGACAAGCAGTTCACCCGTGCCTCGGTAGCGCAGTAGGCAGCGCGTAAGTCTCATAATCTTAAGGTCGTGAGTTCGATCCTCACCCGGGGCATTTAATTTTCTGTGACTGATGCTGGTGCTGTTGCTAGGGCGCCAACGTATTTCTTGTTTGTTATCCACAACGTTTCAACGCTTCAGCGGGAGAATGTTTACTTCCTGTTATTGCTACTTACAGCTTCCCTTTTCCTCTTCTCCCAGCAGAGCACGAAGCCAAAAGCACTGCTCTGCGACGTTTGAGGTGCGCGCCTTGCCAGTCAGTATGTGTAAAGATGCTCGCAAAGAGAGAGGGGCGCCGACGCGGCCCTCGACACGAAATGCGACAAGCGACCGTACGAACGGTCGAATGAAACGGCCACATCCGGTGTGGTCTAGTGGCTAGGATACCTGGCTTTCACCCAGGAGGCCCGGGTTCGATTCCCGGTACCGGAACGGAATTTTTTCCACACGAATCGTGACAAGTTTGAGCTGTCCGAGCGGCCGTTTCCCGTCCTGCTCGCAATATAGCTACTGTTTCGTGACCGTCAGCAGAATATAGACTAGGGAAGCAGACACACGACGCCCATAGAAATGGTGTATGGCTTCATGCCACCCGTTTCCAGCGTAGGGCTGAGCAACTGCGTCTGCCGAGGCCCGTTAGCTCAGTTGGTTAGAGCGTCGTGCTAATAACGCGAAGGTCGTGGGTTCGATCCCCCCACGGGCCACTACTCTTTTACTACTGCGAAAAGGCAGCGCCGATTTCAGCTGGCGAGTGTGATGACCAAAAGATCATCACCCTGCGTGGAAGTTGACAGAGGATCCGAACCCGACTCGTCGGGAAGCACTACAGCATTCACTCGGCAATGGCCATAATATCTTGAATACACTGGTTCTCAACCGATAAAGAGAAAATGAAAGAAAATGTCCGATTGCCGATGCGTAACAACTTTGGCCCTGGTCAGTACTTGGGCGGGTGAGCGCATGGGAACACAGGGCACTATTGGCAGTTTTACTTCCTATTTTTGTTTCTCCTTTGACTGATTCGGTCAGGGAAACGCCACCGTGAAATGAAGGGGGCGTGCTGTGTGTCCATCGCCTCGCCTCTCCTTGCCTCTCTCAGTCGTTTCTCGTGCTTGTCGTTTTGATATAGGCCGATTTGAGAGCGTCAGCTCTCGCGTCAGCTGAGCAAAGTCGAGACAAGTCGAGACACACTAAGGGCTGGCGCTTGGAAGGCAACTATGCTGACCATTACACCACCACCGCACAAGCGAGCGCCCCGCCTCCGCGCTGTGTCGGCTTCCCGCCTGTCGGCAGCGGCCGAAGGTGATCGTACCCGGCAGGCGCATTTCGAGGCAGGCTAGGGGAGCACATCCAGACGCATTCGGACAGCGTATCCGCGCACATTTCGCATCCTTTGGCAAGAGTCGGCGCCGGCGACGCAAGAGTACGCAGAGGACCGCGTTCTGGCGGCATTTTTAAGCAGTGCAGTGCAGGATTCAGCGTCTGCAGCACCTTCTCCACAGAATGCTACGGCGCTTGACTGCAGTCCCACTTTCCCTTGAGACATCTGCTCGGGAAGCAGCGTGAAGTTACCGCTGGCCCGAGCATCGGTGGTTCAGTGGTAGAATGCTCGCCTGCCACGCGGGCGGCCCGGGTTCGATTCCCGGCCGATGTATCATTTTGCTTTTCCCGCGATAATGCTGCCGCGTGGCTTGCGCGCTTGAGATGCACGATCCACAAGAATGTATAGCTGGATTCCCTTGAGAAGAACCGAGAACGCAGCACTCGCGGGTCCCCACTAGGACGCTCGCATCATGTTCTACAGACTAGCGTCGGCCTGGCCTCACAAGTTGCTGTGTCCCGGTGCCTCCGAGGCACTGAACTTTAACGACAAGGAGTGCTGCCTATCGTTGCAACAGCTGCAGCAACACCGCAATCAACTGGGCCGGCAGTGCATGTGTAGCATCAGAACACGTTATCCAGGAAGTACAGTGTCTCTACGTCTAATATTGGGTACGGTATTTAGGCAGTTTCCAGGACAAGCAGTTCACCCGTGCCTCGGTAGCGCAGTAGGCAGCGCGTAAGTCTCATAATCTTAAGGTCGTGAGTTCGATCCTCACCCGGGGCATTTAATTTTCTGTGACTGATGCTGGTGCTGTTGCTAGGGCGCCAACGTATTTCTTGTTTGTTATCCACAACGTTTCAACGCTTCAGCGGGAGAATGTTTACTTCCTGTTATTGCTACTTACAGCTTCCCTTTTCCTCTTTTCCCAGCAGAGCACGAAGCCAAAAGCACTGCTCTGCGACGTTTGAGGTGCGCGCCTTGCCAGTCAGTATGTGTAAAGATGCTCGCAAAGAGAGAGGGGCGCCGACGCGGCCCTCGACACGAAATGCGACAAGCGACCGTACGAACGGTCGAATGAAACGGCCACATCCGGTGTGGTCTAGTGGCTAGGATACCTGGCTTTCACCCAGGAGGCCCGGGTTCGATTCCCGGTACCGGAACGGAATTTTTTCCACACGAATCGTGACAAGTTTGAGCTGTCCGAGCGGCCGTTTCCCGTCCTGCTCGCAATATAGCTACTGTTTCGTGACCGTCAGCAGAATATAGACTAGGGAAGCAGACACACGACGCCCATAGAAATGGTGTATGGCTTCATGCCACCCGTTTCCAGCGTAGGGCTGAGCAACTGCGTCTGCCGAGGCCCGTTAGCTCAGTTGGTTAGAGCGTCGTGCTAATAACGCGAAGGTCGTGGGTTCGATCCCCCCACGGGCCACTACTCTTTTACTACTGCGAAAAGGCAGCGCCGATTTCAGCTGGCGAGTGTGATGACCAAAAGATCATCACCCTGCGTGGAAGTTGACAGAGGATCCGAACCCGACTCGTCGGGAAGCACTACAGCATTCACTCGGCAATGGCCATAATATCTTGAATACACTGGTTCTCAACCGATAAAGAGAAAATGAAAGAAAATGTCCGATTGCCGATGCGTAACAACTTTGGCCCTGGTCAGTACTTGGGCGGGTGAGCGCATGGGAACACAGGGCACTATTGGCAGTTTTACTTCCTATTTTTGTTTCTCCTTTGACTGATTCGGTCAGGGAAACGCCACCGTGAAATGAAGGGGGCGTGCTGTGTGTCCATCGCCTCGCCTCTCCTTGCCTCTCTCAGTCGTTTCTCGTGCTTGTCGTTTTGATATAGGCCGATTTGAGAGCGTCAGCTCTCGCGTCAGCTGAGCAAAGTCGAGACAAGTCGAGACACACTAAGGGCTGGCGCTTGGAAGGCAACTATGCTGACCATTACACCACCACCGCACAAGCGAGCGCCCCGCCTCCGCGCTGTGTCGGCTTCCCGCCTGTCGGCAGCGGCCGAAGGTGATCGTACCCGGCAGGCGCATTTCGAGGCAGGCTAGGGGAGCACATCCAGACGCATTCGGACAGCGTATCCGCGCACATCGCGCGGAGCAGCGGAGCGGTTGCGGCTTGTTTACTTCGCGGGGCGGCGCTCAGCGAGTGTTTCGAGGTCCACGTGTTCAAGTTTCTTCAACGTGAGTACCATGTCGACAGTTACTAGGGCAAACACTGCGCAGTTTGTGTTCGATCGAAATGCTTTGCGGCCCACCGCTTTTGAAATCCACGAATTTATATTCGAAGATTTGAAAATCCCGGAAGATCTAGTGGACACTTTTCAGTTGGATTTCGCGCAATATTCGCTATTTTTGAAGTTCTTTTCCGGCGACATCTGTGAAAAATTTGTTGAGAAATTTGGCGGAGTGCGTAAATTTAGGCATGTCGATGGCACAGTCAGTGATGTGCAGATTGTGCCCTCGGGTTATGGTGTTAGAACGGTTCGAGTATTTAATGTGCCCCCTGAATGCGGCAATGATTTGATTGCACGTGCTCTCACGCAGTACGGCGTTGTCTTGTCGGTAGTGAACGAAAAGTGGTCCAGTGCATACCGGTACCAGGTTAATAGTGGAGTACGTAGTGTCCGCATTGACCTGAAGAAACACATTCCATCCTACGTAATGATTGCGGGCTGTAGGGCTCAAGTGACTTATATCGGCCAGCCACCCACATGCTCAATTTGTCATTCCACTGAGCATTTACGTGTTGATTGTCCTCGTAGACGACCCGTGCAACTCCCACGTAGTGATGTTGCGGCTACTGGTGGCCACTTTGTGCCACTACTGAGTGAAATAGTAGCGGGCACTGTATCACAACCCCGCCCTGCCGACCCTATTCGTACTGAGGATGTACCAAGTGAGGTGAATGTTACTGTAGACGCGCCACAGAATCGAATGGAGGACGCTCCCATTTTGTCCTCGGCTGTGGTAGAATCGGATTCAGTTGCTAAGGAGGTCCCAGATGTTTCGGATCATGCACCAGTTGCTATTTCGGAAGAGATGGACACCTCCTTACCACCGCCTCCGCCGCCTGAAGAGGTTCCCCTGGCACCGAGGAAAGGGCGTACAAAGAAAAATAAAAATAAGGGTACTAGGAGTCAGCAGTCAGATGATTTACCGTGCACCCCAGTCTCAGAGAGTGGCAGTGAGAGTGAAGTTCAGACATCGTGCCCCCCTGCCTCTGACAGCTCTGCGCGCCAGGAGCGTATAAGGGAACAAACTGCACATCTCAAGGTGTTCTTAAATACGGCACGCGAACAGGGTGCGCATGCTGCGAAGCGCAAAAGCGAGCAAAGTAGCGAGCAGCTGCCGCAGCGCACGCGCAGGCATTCGGCGACGTCGGCCGCCGGTACAGCAACAACACAGGCGGACGAGGCCACGTACACAGACACCGCTGGTGGTCGCGCCCAACCGACCGACCGACCAACGGAGACGCCCTGGTGGAAGCAGGAGGAGGACGACCCTGGATCCCATTAGCGGCTTTCGGCGGACCTGCTGTAATTCGTGCCCCGTTTACCTGCGACGTTATGTTACGCTGTTCCTGCACGCTGACAGTAATTTTCTGCACAGTTTTGTCCACGAGTTACATAATGGGTTGCAGTGCTTCTTGACAGTTCTATTGGTGTGCTTGAGACGCTGCATCTGCGTCTTCCGTTTCTCATTTTTCTTGCTAATACTTGAGTGTTTGTGTTTTAAATGGCCGCCGCTCGTCAACATCTAAAGATCTTCTCAGTTTTATCACTCAATGTAAATCGCATCATAGCTGCGCATAAAATAGCACGTTTTATAGACTTTTTAACTTTGGGAGGCTATGACGTTGCATTGCTCCAGGAAGTTACTGTTAAGCGCTTCAATAACGTCCCTGGTTATGATGTCATCTATAACATTAACGTTGAAGGTACTTGTGGCACCGCTGTTCTTTATAAAACTGTATTGCAACCAACTAACGTTCAATTTTTACCGAATGGCCGCTTACTTACGTGTACGATCCAGGATGTCACATTTATTAATATCTACGCGCCGAGTGGCACTGATCATAAACGTGCACGTTCTGTTTTCTTTAATCAAGATGTGGTTCCGTTCTTTGCGTCGACCCGCAATGTAGTAGTTGGCGGCGATTTTAACTGTGTTACTGCCGCAGCCGATCAATTTCCCACGGCTACCATGTGCCCGGAACTTTCCCAACTAATTGTGACAAATGACTTGATCGATGTTTGGCGTCATTTTCATCCTGCCACGACGCAATACACACATTTTTATGCGAACGGTGCCAGCAGAATTGATCGCATTTATGTGTCGCGGCCGCTTCAAAAATATCTTCACAGGGTTGCGGTACATCCCGTCGCTTTTAGCGATCACTGCGGTGTTGTGTGTGACGTGCAATTACTGGCAAATAGGCAGGCGCCACCTTCCCGTGTTTGGAAACTCAATACCCGTCATCTCTCTGACGCCGGTTTACGTTGCGAGATTCAGAACGTGTGGCAGTTTTGTTCTGAAAAACGGGGAAGCTATGCCTCGGTCTTACAATGGTGGGTCGACCTAGCCAAACCGCAGTTGCGCAGTGTTGCGATGCGGTATGCAAGGGAGGCGTCATATTGGGAGAGGCGCACCATTGCCTTTTACCAGCAGTGCCTCCAAGATGCGCTTGATGCGCCCGTGGCGCCAGATCAAAACTTACGCGCACGTTTGAATAGAATTAAAAGCAAGATACTCCAGCATCACCTCCACAAGGCACAAGGTGTTCTGGTCAGGAGCCGACCGCAGTGTGAGACCATTGACGAAGTGCCAACGCTTTACCACTTGGCACGCGAGAAACGGTTGGCGCGGAGGAAAGACATTACCACCCTCATCACGGACACTGGTGCTCGTCTCACGGCGAAGCATGAGATCGTTCCCCACGTCACCGACCACTTTAAGAGATTGTTCGGACGGACAGCTGCCGATGATGTCGCACGTTCCTTTCTGTTAGATGAATTGGATACTGTCATCTCCGAATCTGACCGTCAGTCACTGGATGAGATGTTGTCACGGGACGATGTGAAAGACGTGTTGCGTTCGTGTCGTCGAGGGAAGTCTCCAGGTCCAGATGGCCTTCCCATCGAATTTTACCTGGCTTATTGGGATATTTTCGGTGAGACATTGACGATCATGATAAATGAAATTGTTCGTGGTGCTGCTGTCCCTTCGAAGTTCGTTGCAGGGCGTATTATATTAATTCCGAAGACACCGACAGCATGCCGTGTTGAGGCATTACGCCCTATCACACTTTTAAATGCAGACTATAAACTGGCGGCACGATGCCTCGCAACGAAACTCAGTGTGGTCATGGACAGGATAATCAGTCCCTTTCAGTCGTGTGGTGTGCAACGCCGTAGCATTTTTCACGCTGCGGCTTCATACCGAGACGTGGTCGCGTACGCAGCAATTAATGACCTGTCCGCTGGCATTCTCTCCATCGACTTTGCCAATGCATTCGACCGTATCGGGCACGATTATCTTTTGTCCGTCATGACAAAACTGGGGTTCGGCGGCCACTTTCTCGATGCTATACGGAATCTTTTAACGTCGGCGACGTCAGTACTTGTAATCAATGGTTGGCAGTCGCCACCCATTCCTATTACAAGATCCGTCAGACAGGGCTGTCCTTTATCAATGCTCCTATTTGTCATTGCGCTCGACCCGTTTTTGCGCGCAATCGGTCGAATCATTGACGGTATCCAGGTCTGTCACGTCTCTCTCAAATGTGCTGCCTATGCTGACGACGTGGGACTTTTCATAGGGCGGGCACATGACTTGGACAGAGTTCGCGATGTTCTGACATTGTACGAACGTGCTTCTGGCGCCGCTCTGAATACGCGGAAAACTGTATTGGTACCACTGGGTCGGCGGGGACTGTCTGCTGAACAGGACTGGTTCCGTGTTGTGCGCACCCACAAAATTTTAGGACTCGACATTGTAGCGTGCCCACAAAAAATGCAAGTTTTAAACTGGAGGCGCATTCTTGGCACTGTGAAGACCCTATGTCGCAGCCACTCAGGTCGCCGACTCAACTTACATCAACGTGTGGCTGTCATTAACACATTCATTTTATCCAACGCGTGGTACATCGCCCAACTGCTTAGTGTTCCGAAGCCGATCGGGAGGGCGATTTCGCAGGCAGTCTACTGGCTCCTGTGGCGGCATGAAATTTTTAAAGTCAAGGCTTCGACCTGTGTCATCGACAGGCAGCTGGGCGGCCTCGGTTTCACCGACGTTCTACGTAAATGCGGCGCGCTGCTCGTCCACCGGACAGCCACCCTGCAGTCCGACAACCCGGCAGGAACCACCGCGGCACTCCTGGAGCTTTACCGCCCACACTCTGAAGCGGCGCCCGTCTCTCTCGCGGCCATCCCGTACAAGATGTCCTACATACGGGAGTACTTTTTAACGAGAAGCTACGCTCTGTCAACGGCTACCGACAGACACAGGACCGCCCGCGGACTCTACGTTGCCCTGACTGGACAACCTCCGCGTCATAAACTGGTGTTCCGGAACCCCACAGTGGAATGGGTGAACGTGTGGGCAAACATCAACAACCCGGTGTTGCCGTCGGACGTGAGTGCGCTCTGGTTTAAGATCGTCAACAACACCCTAGCGACGAACCAGCGGCTTGCCGACATTCATCTCCTTCCCTCTGCCAACTGTGGTAGATGTGGTGCTGTGGACACACGGGAACATCGTTTTGAGTGTGCATCGGTGTCGACGGTATGGCGGCTGTGTCAACGAATGGTCGCCCACATTAATAGAACGCCTCCTCACCTTGTGACTGTTCGTCGTGTGATAGTGCCTCACTTCAAAGCTTTCCCGCGGACGAAAAATAACGCCACTGTCTGGATCTTAGGGCATACGGCTTATGCCCTTATCGATATGGCCGTCACTGATACTGTGATTTACCTGGATTATTTGTGGGCCCAGTATATGACACTGAAGGATTGCGTTCAATTTCGCGAACTGTTTGCGAATTTTTTGAAGGCGGCCTTGGATTACGGCTATGACATGGAACTGCGGCAAACACCTTGAACTGAGATTTCCTGAGCTGCAACGTTCCACTTTTTATTTCCTTTTCCTTCTTTTAATTGTTTTATTTGTGTTATGGTTGGTGACTTGTGCCACAAACTCACTACGGGTCGTTTTGGTTTTATCTCCAAGAGAGGAGTGTCCTTTTAATTTTGAGGAATTTTATTTTGTTCACCAGACTTCATGGATATTTTAGAAGATACAGCCTGTTTGTGTGGAACATTCATCGTTGCAGGAGTGTTTTTCCAGTCTCTTAATTTCTGTTCCCGGACTGTTGCGATTTCATTTTATTACTTTTCGGTGATTTCTATTTCTTGCGTGTGACGCACACATCGACATACACTCTCATGTTGTGCTGTTGTGCAGCGTTGACACCTGTTTTGTAACAACTCTCTGCTACATCGGCGTGACTGCCGTTAGTCAAGAGGGAGAATATATTCCTTTTAAGCGGAATATGATTTTCGTTGCAATACGAGCAGAAGAGTTGAACCAGCGGAGGAGAGAAGACCGTCCACGAATTCCGCGATAGAATTACTCTTAGTTCTTCATTTATCTGTGGAAGAAGACACCACACCATCTGCGCAGAAGATGATTTTGTTTTCCATTATTCCTCTGTTCCACAAAGTTCGACAGTCCAGCAAATATAGCGATGAAGCTCGCCGAAGAAGGCATATATTGGTGAGAGTAAGGAAAAAAAAAAAAAAAAAAAAAAAAAAAAAAAAAAAAAAAAAAAAAAAAAAAAAAAAAAAAAAAAAAAAGTGGTAGAATGCTCGCCTGCCACGCGGGCGGCCCGGGTTCGATTCCCGGCCGATGCATCATTTTGCTTTTCCCGCGATAATGCTGCCGCGTGGCTTGCGCGCTTGAGATGCACGATCCACAAGAATGTATAGCTGGATTCCCTTGAGAAGAACCGAGAACGCAGCACTCGCGGGTCCCCACTAGGACGCTCGCATCATGTTCTACAGACTAGCGTCGGCCTGGCCTCACAAGTTGCTGTGTCCCGGTGCCTCCGAGGCACTGAACTTTAACGACAAGGAGTGCTGCCTATCGTTGCAACAGCTGCAGCAACACCGCAATCAACTGGGCCGGCAGTGCACGTGTAGCAACAGAACACGTTATCCAGGAAGTACAGTGTCTCTACGTCTAATATTGGGTACGGTATTTAGGCAGTTTCCAGGACAAGCAGTTCACCCGTGCCTCGGTAGCGCAGTAGGCAGCGCGTAAGTCTCATAATCTTAAGGTCGTGAGTTCGATCCTCACCCGGGGCGTTTAATTTTCTGTGACTGATGCTGGTGCTGTTGCTAGGGCGCCAACGTATTTCTTGTTTGTTATCCACAACGTTTCAACGCTTCAGCGGGAGAATGTTTACTTCCTGTTATTGCTACTTACAGCTTCCCTTTTCCTCTTCTCCCAGCAGAGCACGAAGCCAAAAGCACTGCTCTGCGACGTTTGAGGTGCGCGCCTTGCCAGTCAGTATGTGTAAAGATGCTCGCAAAGAGAGAGGGGCGCCGACGCGGCCCTCGACACGAAATGCGACAAGCGACCGTACGAACGGTCGAATGAAACGGCCACATCCGGTGTGGTCTAGTGGCTAGGATACCTGGCTTTCACCCAGGAGGCCCGGGTTCGATTCCCGGTACCGGAACGGAATTTTTTCCACACGAATCGTGACAAGTTTGAGCTGTCCGAGCGGCCGTTTCCCGTCCTGCTCGCAATATAGCTACTGTTTCGTGACCGTCAGCAGAATATAGACTAGGGAAGCAGACACACGACGCCCATAGAAATGGTGTATGGCTTCATGCCACCCGTTTCCAGCGTAGGGCTGAGCAACTGCGTCTGCCGAGGCCCGTTAGCTCAGTTGGTTAGAGCGTCGTGCTAATAACGCGAAGGTCGTGGGTTCGATCCCCCCACGGGCCACTACTCTTTTACTACTGCGAAAAGGCAGCGCCGATTTCAGCTGGCGAGTGTGATGACCAAAAGATCATCACCCTGCGTGGAAGTTGACAGAGGATCCGAACCCGACTCGTCGGGAAGCACTACAGCATTCACTCGGCAATGGCCATAATATCTTGAATACACTGGTTCTCAACCGATAAAGAGAAAATGAAAGAAAATGTCCGATTGCCGATGCGTAACAACTTTGGCCCTGGTCAGTACTTGGGCGGGTGAGCGCATGGGAACACAGGGCACTATTGGCAGTTTTACTTCCTATTTTTGTTTCTCCTTTGACTGATTCGGTCAGGGAAACGCCACCGTGAAATGAAGGGGGCGTGCTGTGTGTCCATCGCCTCGCCTCTCCTTGCCTCTCTCAGTCGTTTCTCGTGCTTGTCGTTTTGATATAGGCCGATTTGAGAGCGTCAGCTCTCGCGTCAGCTGAGCAAAGTCGAGACAAGTCGAGACACACTAAGGGCTGGCGCTTGGAAGGCAACTATGCTGACCATTACACCACCACCGCACAAGCGAGCGCCCCGCCTCCGCGCTGTGTCGGCTTCCCGCCTGTCGGCAGCGGCCGAAGGTGATCGTACCCGGCAGGCGCATTTCGAGGCAGGCTAGGGGAGCACATCCAGACGCATTCGGACAGCGTATCCGCGCACATTTCGCATCCTTTGGCAAGAGTCGGCGCCGGCGACGCAAGAGTACGCAGAGGACCGCGTTCTGGCGGCATTTTTAAGCAGTGCAGTGCAGGATTCAGCGTCTGCAGCACCTTCTCCACAGAATGCTACGGCGCTTGACGGCAGTCCCACTTTCCTTTGAGACATCTGCTCGGGAAGCAGCGTGAAGTTACCGCTGGCCCGAGCATCGGTGGTTCAGTGGTAGAATGCTCGCCTGCCACGCGGGCGGCCCGGGTTCGATTCCCGGCCGATGCATCATTTTGCTTTTCCCGCGATAATGCTGCCGCGTGGCTTGCGCGCTTGAGATGCACGATCCACAAGAATGTATAGCTGGATTCCCTTGAGAAGAACCGAGAACGCAGCACTCGCGGGTCCCCACTAGGACGCTCGCATCATGTTCTACAGACTAGCGTCGGCCTGGCCTCACAAGTTGCTGTGTCCCGGTGCCTCCGAGGCACTGAACTTTAACGACAAGGAGTGCTGCCTATCGTTGCAACAGCTGCAGCAACACCGCAATCAACTGGGCCGGCAGTGCACGTGTAGCAACAGAACACGTTATCCAGGAAGTACAGTGTCTCTACGTCTAATATTGGGTACGGTATTTAGGCAGTTTCCAGGACAAGCAGTTCACCCGTGCCTCGGTAGCGCAGTAGGCAGCGCGTAAGTCTCATAATCTTAAGGTCGTGAGTTCGATCCTCACCCGGGGCGTTTAATTTTCTGTGACTGATGCTGGTGCTGTTGCTAGGGCGCCAACGTATTTCTTGTTTGTTATCCACAACGTTTCAACGCTTCAGCGGGAGAATGTTTACTTCCTGTTATTGCTACTTACAGCTTCCCTTTTCCTCTTCTCCCAGCAGAGCACGAAGCCAAAAGCACTGCTCTGCGACGTTTGAGGTGCGCGCCTTGCCAGTCAGTATGTGTAAAGATGCTCGCAAAGAGAGAGGGGCGCCGACGCGGCCCTCGACACGAAATGCGACAAACGACCGTACGAACGGTCGAATGAAACGGCCACATCCGGTGTGGTCTAGTGGCTAGGATACCTGGCTTTCACCCAGGAGGCCCGGGTTCGATTCCCGGTACCGGAACGGAATTTTTTCCACACGAATCGTGACAAGTTTGAGCTGTCCGAGCGGCCGTTTCCCGTCCTGCTCGCAATATAGCTACTGTTTCGTGACCGTCAGCAGAATATAGACTAGGGAAGCAGACACACGACGCCCATAGAAATGGTGTATGGCTTCATGCCACCCGTTTCCAGCGTAGGGCTGAGCAACTGCGTCTGCCGAGGCCCGTTAGCTCAGTTGGTTAGAGCGTCGTGCTAATAACGCGAAGGTCGTGGGTTCGATCCCCCCACGGGCCACTACTCTTTTACTACTGCGAAAAGGCAGCGCCGATTTCAGCTGGCGAGTGTGATGACCAAAAGATCATCACCCTGCGTGGAAGTTGACAGAGGATCCGAACCCGACTCGTCGGGAAGCACTACAGCATTCACTCGGCAATGGCCATAATATCTTGAATACACTGGTTCTCAACCGATAAAGAGAAAATGAAAGAAAATGTCCGATTGCCGATGCGTAACAACTTTGGCCCTGGTCAGTACTTGGGCGGGTGAGCGCATGGGAACACAGGGCACTATTGGCAGTTTTACTTCCTATTTTTGTTTCTCCTTTGACTGATTCGGTCAGGGAAACGCCACCGTGAAATGAAGGGGGCGTGCTGTGTGTCCATCGCCTCGCCTCTCCTTGCCTCTCTCAGTCGTTTCTCGTGCTTGTCGTTTTGATATAGGCCGATTTGAGAGCGTCAGCTCTCGCGTCAGCTGAGCAAAGTCGAGACAAGTCGAGACACACTAAGGGCTGGCGCTTGGAAGGCAACTATGCTGACCATTACACCACCACCGCACAAGCGAGCGCCCCGCCTCCGCGCTGTGTCGGATTCCCGCCTGTCGGCAGCGGCCGAAGGTGATCGTACCCGGCAGGCGCATTTCGAGGCAGGCTAGGGGAGCACATCCAGACGCATTCGGACAGCGTATCCGCGCACATTTCGCATCCTTTGGCAAGAGTCGGCGCCGGCGACGCAAGAGTACGCAGAGGACCGCGTTCTGGCGGCATTTTTAAGCAGTGCAGTGCAGGATTCAGCGTCTGCAGCACCTTCTCCACAGAATGCTACGGCGCTTGACGGCAGTCCCACTTTCCTTTGAGACATCTGCTCGGGAAGCAGCGTGAAGTTACCGCTGGCCCGAGCATCGGTGGTTCAGTGGTAGAATGCTCGCCTGCCACGCGGGCGGCCCGGGTTCGATTCCCGGCCGATGCATCATTTTGCTTTTCCCGCGATAATGCTGCCGCGTGGCTTGCGCGCTTGAGATGCACGATCCACAAGAATGTATAGCTGGATTCCCTTGAGAAGAACCGAGAACGCAGCACTCGCGGGTCCCCACTAGGACGCTCGCATCATGTTCTACAGACTAGCGTCGGCCTGGCCTCACAAGTTGCTGTGTCCCGGTGCCTCCGAGGCACTGAACTTTAACGACAAGGAGTGCTGCCTATCGTTGCAACAGCTGCAGCAACACCGCAATCAACTGGGCCGGCAGTGCACGTGTAGCAACAGAACACGTTATCCAGGAAGTACAGTGTCTCTACGTCTAATATTGGGTACGGTATTTAGGCAGTTTCCAGGACAAGCAGTTCACCCGTGCCTCGGTAGCGCAGTACGCAGCGCGTAAGTCTCATAATCTTAAGGTCGTGAGTTCGATCCTCACCCGGGGCGTTTAATTTTCTGTGACTGATGCTGGTGCTGTTGCTAGGGCGCCAACGTATTTCTTGTTTGTTATCCACAACGTTTCAACGCTTCAGCGGGAGAATGTTTACTTCCTGTTATTGCTACTTACAGCTTCCCTTTTCCTCTTCTCCCAGCAGAGCACGAAGCCAAAAGCACTGCTCTGCGACGTTTGAGGTGCGCGCCTTGCCAGTCAGTATGTGTAAAGATGCTCGCAAAGAGAGAGGGGCGCCGACGCGGCCCTCGACACGAAATGCGACAAGCGACCGTACGAACGGTCGAATGAAACGGCCACATCCGGTGTGGTCTAGTGGCTAGGATACCTGGCTTTCACCCAGGAGGCCCGGGTTCGATTCCCGGTACCGGAACGGAATTTTTTCCACACGAATCGTGACAAGTTTGAGCTGTCCGAGCGGCCGTTTCCCGTCCTGCTCGCAATATAGCTACTGTTTCGTGACCGTCAGCAGAATATAGACTAGGGAAGCAGACACACGACGCCCATAGAAATGGTGTATGGCTTCATGCCACCCGTTTCCAGCGTAGGGCTGAGCAACTGCGTCTGCCGAGGCCCGTTAGCTCAGTTGGTTAGAGCGTCGTGCTAATAACGCGAAGGTCGTGGGTTCGATCCCCCCACGGGCCACTACTCTTTTACTACTGCGAAAAGGCAGCGCCGATTTCAGCTGGCGAGTGTGATGACCAAAAGATCATCACCCTGCGTGGAAGTTGACAGAGGATCCGAACCCGACTCGTCGGGAAGCACTACAGCATTCACTCGGCAATGGCCATAATATCTTGAATACACTGGTTCTCAACCGATAAAGAGAAAATGAAAGAAAATGTCCGATTGCCGATGCGTAACAACTTTGGCCCTGGTCAGTACTTGGGCGGGTGAGCGCATGGGAACACAGGGCACTATTGGCAGTTTTACTTCCTATTTTTGTTTCTCCTTTGACTGATTCGGTCAGGGAAACGCCACCGTGAAATGAAGGGGGCGTGCTGTGTGTCCATCGCCTCGCCTCTCCTTGCCTCTCTCAGTCGTTTCTCGTGCTTGTCGTTTTGATATAGGCCGATTTGAGAGCGTCAGCTCTCGCGTCAGCTGAGCAAAGTCGAGACAAGTCGAGACACACTAAGGGCTGGTATGCAGCGAGTAAGAGGGCGAAAAGACAATAGTTTAAGAGCGCGTGGCAAAAGTACTCATACGCGAAATTAAAAGCCTGCTGCGGTGGCCGGGAATCGAACCCCGATCAACTGCTTGGAAGGCAACTATGCTGACCATTACACCACCACCGCACAAGCGAGCGAACCGCCTCATCGCTGTGTCGGCTTCCCGCCTGTCGGCAGCGGCCGAAGGTGATCGTACCCGGCAGGCGCATTTCGAGGCAGGCTAGGGGAGCACATCCAGACGCATTCGGACAGCGTATCCGCGCACATCGCGCGGAGCAGCGGAGCGGTTGCGGCTTTGTTTACATCGCGGGGCGGCGCTCAGCGAGTGTTTCGAGGTCCACGTGTTCAAGTTTCTTCAACGTGAGTACCATGTCGACAGTTACTAGGGCAAACACTGCGCAGTTTGTGTTCGATCGAAATGCTTTGCGGCCCACCGCTTTTGAAATCCACGAATTTATATTCGAAGATTTGAAAATCCCGGAAGATCTAGTGGACACTTTTCAGTTGGATTTCGCGCAATATTCGCTATTTTTGAAGTTCTTTTCCGGCGACATCTGTGAAAGATTTGTTGAAAAATTTGGCGGAGTGCGTAAATTTAGGCATGTCGATGGCACAGTCAGTGATGTGCAGATCGTGCCCTCGGGTTATGGTGTTAGAACGGTCCGAGTATTTAATGTGCCCCCTGAATGTGGCAATGATTTGATTGCACGTGCTCTCACTCAGTACGGCGTTGTCTTGTCGGTAGTGAACGAAAAGTGGTCTAGTGCGTACCGGTACCAGGTTAATAGTGGAGTACGTAGTGTCCGCATTGACTTGAAGAAACACATTCCATCCTACGTAATGATTGCGGGCTGTAGGGCTCAAGTGACTTATATCGGCCAGCCACCCACATGCTCAATTTGTCATTCCACTGAGCATTTACGTGTTGATTGTCCCCGTAGACGACCCGTGCAGCTCCCACGTAGTGATGCTGCGGCTACTGGTGGCCACTTTGTGCCACTACTGAGTGAAATAGTAGCGGGCACTGTGTCACAACCCCGCCCTGCCGACCCTATTCGTGCTGAGGATGTACCAAGTGAGGTGAATGTTACTGTAGACGCGCCACAGGATCGAATGGAGGACGCTCCCATTTTGTCCTCGGCTGTGGTAGAATCGGATTCAGTTGCTAAGGAGGTCCCAGATGTTTCGGATCATGCACCAGTTGCTATTTCGGAAGAGATGGACACCTCCTTACCACCGCCTCCGCCGCCTGAAGAGGTTCCCCTGGCACCGAGGAAAGGGCGTACAAAGAAAAATAAAAATAAGGGTACTAGGAGTCAGCAGTCAGATGATTTACCGTGCACCCCTGTCTCAGAGAGTGGCAGTGAGAGTGAAGTTCAGACATCGTGCCCCCCTGCCTCTGACAGCTCTGCGCGCCAGGAGCGTATAAGGGAACAAACTGCACATCTCAAGGTGTTCTTAAATACGGCACGCGAACAGGGTGCGCATGCTGCGAAGCGCAAAAGCGAGCAAAGTAGCGAGCAGCTGCCGCAGCGCACGCGCAGGCATTCGGCGACGTCGGCCGCCGGTACAGCAACAACACAGGCGGACGAGTCCACGTACACAGACACCGCTGGTGGTCGCGCCCAACCGACCGACCGACCAACGGAGACGCCCTGGTGGAAGCAGGAGGAGGACGACCCTGGATCCCATTAGCGGCTTTCGGCGGACCTGCTGTAATTCGTGCCCCGTTTACCTGCGACGTTATGTTAGGCTGTTCCTGCACGCTGACAGTAATTTTCAGCACAGTATTGTCCACGAGTTACGTAATGGGTTGCAGTGCTTCTTGCTTAAGACGCTGCATCTGCGTCTTCCGTTTCTCATTTTTCTTGCTAATACTTGAGTGTCTGTGTTTTAAATGGCCGCCGCTCGTCAACATCTAAAGATCTTCTCAGTTTTATCACTCAATGTCAATCGCATCATAGCTGCGCATAAAATAGCAAGTTTTATAGACTTTTTAACTTTGGGAGGCTATGACGTTGCATTGCTCCAAGAAGTTACTGTTAAGCGCTTCAATAACGTCCCTGGTTATGATGTCATCTATAACATTAACGTTGAAGGTACTTGTGGCACCGCTGTTCTTTATAAAACTGTATTGCAACCAACTAACGTTCAATTTTTACCGAATGGCCGCTTACTTACGTGTACGATCCAGGATGTCACATTTATTAATATATACGCGCCGAGTGGCACTGATCATAAACGTGCACGTTCCGTTTTCTTTAATCAAGATGTGGTTCCGTTCTTTGCGTCGACCCGCAATGTAGTAGTTGGCGGCGATTTTAACTGTGTTACTGCCGCAGCCGATCAATTTCCCACTGCTACCATGTGCCCGGAACTTTCCCAACTAATTGTGACAAATGACTTGATCGATGTTTGGCGTCATTTTCATCCTGCCACGACGCAATACACACATTTTTATGCGAACGGTGCCAGCAGAATTGATCGCATTTATGTGTCGCGGCCGCTTCAAACCTATCTTCAGAGGGTTGCGGTACATCCCGTCGCTTTTAGCGATCACTGCGGTGTTGTGAGTGACGTGCAATTACTGGCAAATAGGCAGGCGCCACCTTCCCGTGTTTGGAAACTCAATACCCGTCATCTCTCTGACGCCGGTTTACGTTGCGAGATTCAGAACGTGTGGCAGTTCTGTTCTGAAAAACGGGGAAGTTATGCCTCAGTCTTACAATGGTGGGTCGACTTAGCCAAACCGCAGTTACGCAGTGTTGCGATGCGGTATGCAAGGGAGGCGTCATTTTGGGAGAGGCGCACCATTGCCTTTTATCAACAGTGCCTCCAAGATGCGCTTGATGCACCCGTGGCGCCAGATCAAAACTTACGCGCACGTTTGAATAGAATTAAAAGCAAGATACTCCAGCATCACCTCCACAAGGCACAAGGTGTTCTGATCAGGAGCCGACCGCAGTGTGAGACCATTGACGAAGTGCCAACGCTTTACCACTTGGCACGCGAGAAACGGTTGGCGCGGAGGAAAGACATTACCACCCTCATCACGGACACTGGTGCTCGTCTCACGGCGAAGCATGAGATCGTTCCCCACGTCACCGACCACTTTCAGAGATTGTTCGGACGGACAGCTGCCGATGATGTCGCACGTTCCTTTCTGTTAGATGAATTGGATACCGTCATCTCCGAATCTGACCGTCAGTCACTGGATGAGATGTTGTCACGGGACGATGTGAAAGACGTGTTACGTTCGTGTCGTCGAGGGAAGTCTCCAGGTCCAGATGGCCTTCCCATCGAATTTTACCTGGCTTATTGGGATATTTTCGGTGAGACATTGACGATCATGATAAATGAAATTGTTCGTGGTGCTGCCGTCCCTTCGAAGTTCGTTGCAGGGCGTATTATATTAATTCCGAAGACACCGACAGCATGCCGTGTTGAGGCATTACGCCCTATCACACTTTTAAATGCAGACTATAAACTGGCGGCACGATGCCTCGCAACGAAACTCAATGTGGTCATGGACAAGATAATCAGTCCCTTTCAGTCGTGTGGTGTGCAACGCCGTAGCATTTTTCACGCTGCGGCTTCATACCGAGACGTGGTCGCGTACGCAGCCATTAATGACCTGTCCGCTGGCATTCTCTCCATCGATTTTGCCAATGCATTCGACCGTATCGGGCACGATTATCTTCTGTCCGTCATGACAAAACTGGGGTTCGGCGGCCACTTTCTCGATGCTATACGGAATCTTTTAACATCGGCGACGTCAGTAATTGTCATCAATGGTTGGCAGACGCCGCCCATTCCTATTACAAGATCCGTCAGACAGGGCTGTCCTTTATCAATGCTCCTATTTGTCATTGCGCTCGACCCGTTTTTGCGCGCAATCGGTCGAATCATTGAAGGTGTCCAGGTCTGCCACGTCTCTCTCAAATGTGCTGCCTATGCTGACGACGTGGGGCTTTTCATGGGGCGGGCAGATGACTTGGACAGAGTTCGCGATGTTCTGATACTGTACGAACGTGCCTCTGGCGCCGTTCTGAATACGCGGAAAACTGTACTGGTACCACTGGGTCGGCGGGGACTGTCTGCTGAACGGGACTGGTTCCGTGTTGTGCGCACCCACAAAATTTTAGGACTCGACATTGTAGCGTGCCCACAAAAAATGCAAGTTTTAAACTGGAGGCGAATTCTTGGCACTGTGAAGGCCCTATGTCGCAGCCACTCAGGTCGCCGACTCAACTTACATCAACGTGTGGCTGTCATTAACACATTCATCTTATCGAACGCGTGGTACATCGCCCAACTGCTTAGTGTTCCGAAGCCGATCGGGAGGGCGATTTCGCAGGCGGTCTACTGGCTCCTGTGGCGGCATGAAATTTTTAAAGTCAATGCTTCGACCTGTGTCATCGACAGGCAGCTGGGCGGCCTCGGTTTCACCGACGTTCCACGCAAATGCGGCGCGCTGCTCGTCCACCGGACAGCCACCCTGCAGTCCGACAACCCGGCAGGAACCACCGCGGCACTCCTGGAGCTTTACCGCCCACACTCTGAAGCGGCGCCCGTCTCTCTCGCGGCCATCCCGTATAAGATGTCCTACATACGGGAGTACTTTTTAACGAGGAGCTACGCTCTGTCAACGGCTACCGACAGACACAGGACCGCCCGCGGACTCTACGTTGCCCTGACTGGACAACCTCCGCGTCATAAACTGGTGTTCCGCAACCCCACAGTGGAATGGGTGAACGTGTGGGCAAACATCAACAACCCGGTGTTGCCGTCGGATGTGAGTGCGCTCTGGTTTAAGATCGTCAACAACACCCTAGCGACGAACCTGCGGCTTGCCGACATTCATCTCCTTCCCTCTGCCAACTGTGGTAGATGTGGTGCTGTGGACACAAGGGAACATCGTTTTGAGTGTGCATCGGTGTCGACGGTATGGCGGCTGTGTCAACGAATGGTCGCCCACATTAATAGAACGCCTCCTCACCTTGTGACTGTTCGTCGTGTGATAGTGCCTAGCTTCAAAGCTTTCCCGCGGACGAAAAATAACGCCACTGTCTGGATCTTAGGGCATACGATTTATGCCCTTATCGATATGGCCGTCACTGATACTGTGATTTACCTGGATTATTTGTGGGCCCAGTATATGACACTGAAGGATTGCGTTCAATTTCGCGAACTGTTTGCGAATTTTTTGAAGGCGGCCTTGGATTACGGCTATGAAATGGAACTGCGGCAAACACCTTGAACTGAGATTTACTGAGCTGACGCGTTCCACCTTTAATTTCTTTTTCCTTCTTTTATTTGTTTTAGTTGTGTTATGGTTGGTGACTTGTGCCACAACCTCACTACGGGTCGTTCTGGTTTTATCTCCAAGAGAGGAGTGTCCTTTTAATTTTGAGGAATTTTATTTTGTTTACAAGACTTCATGGGTATTTTAGAAGATACAGTCTCTTAATTTCTGTTCCCGGACTGTCGTGATTTCATTTTATTACTTTCCTGTGATTTCTGTTTCTTTCGTGTGATGCACACATCGACATAAACTCTCATGTTGTGCTGTTGTGCTGCGTTGACACCTGTTTTGTAACAACTCTCTGCTACATCGGAGTGACTGACGTTAGTCAGGAGGGAGAATACTTTCCTTTTAAGCGGAATATGATTTTAGTTGAACTACGCGCAGAAGAGTTGAACCAGCGGAGGAAAGAAGACCGTCCACGAATTCCGCGATAAAATTACTCTTAGTTCCTCATTTTTCTGTGGAAGAAGACACCACACCATCTGAGCAGAAGATGATTTTGTTTTAAGTTATTCCTCTGTTCCACGAAGTTCGACAGTCCAGCAAATATAGCGATGAAGCTCGCCGAAAAAAAAAAAAAAAAAAAAAAAAGTGGTAGAATGCTCGCCTGCCACGCGGGCGGCCCGGGTTCGATTCCCGGCCGATGCATCATTTTGTTTTTTCTCCGGTAGGGGTGCTGCGTGTCTTTCGCACTCGAACTGCGTGAGCCATGAGAATGAACCGCGGGATTCCGTGTGGAAAGAACCAATCATGCAGCGCGGACGACTGCTCGTTTGGACTCCTGCGTGCTATTGTACATACTGGCGTCGGCCTAGCATCGCAAGTTGCCTGCCGCGCCGTGAATGCACGTGTAGCAACAGAAAAAATGAGCCAGGGAGTGCAGACTCTCTACCACTTGTATTCGGTACTTACCAAGACTCCAGAAGGCCTAACGATCGCCTGCCTCGGTAGCGCAGTAGGCAGCGCGGAAGTCTCATAATCTTAAGGTCGTGAGTTCGATCCTCACCCGGGGCATCTAATTTTCTGTGACTGATGGTGGTGCTGGTGCTAGGGCGCCAACTTATTTCTTGTTTGTTATCCACAACGTTTCAACGCTTCAGCGGGAAAATGTTTACTTCCTCTTATTGCTACATACAGCTTCCCTTTTCCTCTTCTCCCAGCAGAGCATGAAGCCAAAAGCATTGCTCTGCGACGTTTGAGGTGCGCGCCTTGCCAGTCAGTATGTGCAAAGATGCTCGCAAAGAGAGCGACAATGCGACAAGCGACCGTACGAACGGGCGAATGAAACGGCCGCATCCGGTGTGGTCTAGTGGCTAGGATACCTGGCTTTCACCCAGGAGGCCCGGGTTCGATTCCCGGTACCGGAACGGAATTTTTTCCACACGAATCGTGACAAGTTTGAGCTGTCCGAGCGGCCGTTTCCCGTCCTGCTCGCAATATAGCTACTGTTTCGTGACCGTCAGCAGAATATAGACTAGGGAAGCAGACACACGACGACCATAGGAATGGTGTATGGCTTCATGCCACCCGATTCCAGCGTAGGGCTGAGCAGCTGCATCTGCCGAGGCCCGTTAGCTAAGTTGGTTAGAGCGTCGTGCTAATAACGCGAAGGTCGTGGGTTCGATCCCCCCACGGGCCACTACTCTTTTACTACTGCGAAAAGGCAGCGCCGATTTCAGCTGGCGAGTGTGATGACCAAATGATCATCACCCTGCGTGGAAGTTGACAGAGGATCCGAACCCGACTCGTCGGCAAGCACTACAGCATTCACTCGGCAATGGCCATAATATCTTGCATACACTGGTTAGAGAAAATGAAAGAAAATGTCCGATTGCCGATGCGTAACAACTTTGGCCCTTGTCAGTACTTGGGCGGGTGAGCGCATGGGAACACAGGGCACTATTGGCAGTTTTACTTCCTATTTTTGTTTGTCCTTTGTTTTCGGAGCTACAGCCCGATCCGATTCGGTCGGGGAGACGCCACCGTGAAATGAAGGGGGCGTGCAGTGTGTCCATCGCCTCGCCTCTCCTTACCTCTCTCAGTCGTTTCTCGTGCTTGTCGTTTTCATATAGGCCGATTTGAGAGCGTCAGCTCTCGCGTCAGCTGAGCAAAGTCGAGACAAGTCGAGACACACTAAGGGCTGGTATGCAGCGAGTAAGAGGGCGAAAAAACAATAGTTTAAGAGCGCGTGGCAAAAGTACTCATACGCGAAATTAAAAGCCTGCTGCGGTGGCCGGGAATCGAACCCGGATCAACTGCTTGGAAGGCAACTATGCTGACCATTACACCACCACCGCACAAGCGAGCGCCCCGCCACCGCGCTGAGTCGGCTTCCCGCCTGTCGACAGCGGCCGAAGGTGATCGTACCCGGCAGGCGCATTTCGAGGCAGGCTAGGGGAGCACATCCAGACGCATTCGGACAGCGTATCCGCGCACATTTCGCATCCTTTGGCAAGAGTCGGCGCCGGCGACGCAAGAGTACGCAGAGGACCGCGTTCTGGCGGCATCTTTAAGCAGTGCAGTGCAGGATTCAGCGTCTGCAGCATCTTCTCCACAGAATGCTACGGCGCTTGACGGCAGTCCCACTTTCCCTTGAGACATCTGCTCGGGAAGCAGCGTGAAGGTAACGCTGGCTCGAGCATCGGTGGTTCAGTGGTAGAATGCTCGCCTGCCACGCGGGCGGCCCGGGTTCGATTCCCGGCCGATGCATCATTTTGTTTTTTCTCCGGTAGGGGTGCTGCGTGTCTTTCGCACTCGAACTGCGTGAGCCATGAGAATGAACCGCGGGATTCCGTGTGGAAAGAACCAATCATGCAGCGCGGACGACTGCTCGTTTGGACTCCTGCGTGCTATTGTACATACTGGCGTCGGCCTAGCATCGCAAGTTGCCTGCCGCGCCGTGAATGCACGTGTAGCAACAGAAAAAATGAGCCAGGGAGTGCAGACTCTCTACCACTTGTATTCGGTACTTACCAAGACTCCAGAAGGCCTAACGATCGCCTGCCTCGGTAGCGCAGTAGGCAGCGCGGAAGTCTCATAATCTTAAGGTCGTGAGTTCGATCCTCACCCGGGGCATCTAATTTTCTGTGACTGATGGTGGTGCTGGTGCTAGGGCGCCAACTTATTTCTTGTTTGTTATCCACAACGTTTCAACGCTTCAGCGGGAAAATGTTTACTTCCTCTTATTGCTACATACAGCTTCCCTTTTCCTCTTCTCCCAGCAGAGCATGAAGCCAAAAGCATTGCTCTGCGACGTTTGAGGTGCGCGCCTTGCCAGTCAGTATGTGCAAAGATGCTCGCAAAGAGAGCGACAATGCGACAAGCGACCGTACGAACGGGCGAATGAAACGGCCGCATCCGGTGTGGTCTAGTGGCTAGGATACCTGGCTTTCACCCAGGAGGCCCGGGTTCGATTCCCGGTACCGGAACGGAATTTTTTCCACACGAATCGTGACAAGTTTGAGCTGTCCGAGCGGCCGTTTCCCGTCCTGCTCGCAATATAGCTACTGTTTCGTGACCGTCAGCAGAATATAGACTAGGGAAGCAGACACACGACGACCATAGGAATGGTGTATGGCTTCATGCCACCCGATTCCAGCGTAGGGCTGAGCAGCTGCATCTGCCGAGGCCCGTTAGCTAAGTTGGTTAGAGCGTCGTGCTAATAACGCGAAGGTCGTGGGTTCGATCCCCCCACGGGCCACTACTCTTTTACTACTGCGAAAAGGCAGCGCCGATTTCAGCTGGCGAGTGTGATGACCAAATGATCATCACCCTGCGTGGAAGTTGACAGAGGATCCGAACCCGACTCGTCGGCAAGCACTACAGCATTCACTCGGCAATGGCCATAATATCTTGCATACACTGGTTAGAGAAAATGAAAGAAAATGTCCGATTGCCGATGCGTAACAACTTTGGCCCTTGTCAGTACTTGGGCGGGTGAGCGCATGGGAACACAGGGCACTATTGGCAGTTTTACTTCCTATTTTTGTTTGTCCTTTGTTTTCGGAGCTACAGCCCGATTCGGTCAGGGAGACGCCACCGTGAAATGAAGGGGGCGTGCTGTGTGTCCATCGCCTCGCCTCGCCTCGCCTCTCCTTACCTCTCTCAGTCGTTTCTCGTGCTTGTCGTTTTCATATAGGCCGATTTGAGAGCGTCAGCTCTCGCGTCAGCTGAGCAAAGTCGAGACAAGTCGAGACACACTAAGGGCTGGTATGCAGCGAGTAAGAGGGCGAAAAAACAATAGTTTAAGAGCGCGTGGCAAAAGTACTCATACGCGAAATTAAAAGCCTGCTGCGGTGGCCGGGAATCGAACCCGGATCAACTGCTTGGAAGGCAACTATGCTGACCATTACACCACCACCGCACAAGCGAGCGCCCCGCCACCGCGCTGAGTCGGCTTCCCGCCTGTCGACAGCGGCCGAAGGTGATCGTACCCGGCAGGCGCATTTCGAGGCAGGCTAGGGGAGCACATCCAGACGCATTCGGACAGCGTATCCGCGCACATTTCGCATCCTTTGGCAAGAGTCGGCGCCGGCGACGCAAGAGTACGCAGAGGACCGCGTTCTGGCGGCATCTTTAAGCAGTGCAGTGCAGGATTCAGCGTCTGCAGCATCTTCTCCACAGAATGCTACGGCGCTTGACGGCAGTCCCACTTTCCCTTGAGACATCTGCTCGGGAAGCAGCGTGAAGGTAACGCTGGCTCGAGCATCGGTGGTTCAGTGGTAGAATGCTCGCCTGCCACGCGGGCGGCCCGGGTTCGATTCCCGGCCGATGCATCATTTTGTTTTTTCTCCGGTAGGGGTGCTGCGTGTCTTTCGCACTCGAACTGCGTGAGCCATGAGAATGAACCGCGGGATTCCGTGTGGAAAGAACCAATCATGCAGCGCGGACGACTGCTCGTTTGGACTCCTGCGTGCTATTGTACATACTGGCGTCGGCCTAGCATCGCAAGTTGCCTGCCGCGCCGTGAATGCACGTGTAGCAACAGAAAAAATGAGCCAGGGAGTGCAGACTCTCTACCACTTGTATTCGGTACTTACCAAGACTCCAGAAGGCCTAACGATCGCCTGCCTCGGTAGCGCAGTAGGCAGCGCGGAAGTCTCATAATCTTAAGGTCGTGAGTTCGATCCTCACCCGGGGCATCTAATTTTCTGTGACTGATGGTGGTGCTGGTGCTAGGGCGCCAACTTATTTCTTGTTTGTTATCCACAACGTTTCAACGCTTCAGCGGGAAAATGTTTACTTCCTCTTATTGCTACATACAGCTTCCCTTTTCCTCTTCTCCCAGCAGAGCATGAAGCCAAAAGCATTGCTCTGCGACGTTTGAGGTGCGCGCCTTGCCAGTCAGTATGTGCAAAGATGCTCGCAAAGAGAGCGACAATGCGACAAGCGACCGTACGAACGGGCGAATGAAACGGCCGCATCCGGTGTGGTCTAGTGGCTAGGATACCTGGCTTTCACCCAGGAGGCCCGGGTTCGATTCCCGGTACCGGAACGGAATTTTTTCCACACGAATCGTGACAAGTTTGAGCTGTCCGAGCGGCCGTTTCCCGTCCTGCTCGCAATATAGCTACTGTTTCGTGACCGTCAGCAGAATATAGACTAGGGAAGCAGACACACGACGACCATAGGAATGGTGTATGGCTTCATGCCACCCGATTCCAGCGTAGGGCTGAGCAGCTGCATCTGCCGAGGCCCGTTAGCTAAGTTGGTTAGAGCGTCGTGCTAATAACGCGAAGGTCGTGGGTTCGATCCCCCCACGGGCCACTACTCTTTTACTACTGCGAAAAGGCAGCGCCGATTTCAGCTGGCGAGTGTGATGACCAAATGATCATCACCCTGCGTGGAAGTTGACAGAGGATCCGAACCCGACTCGTCGGCAAGCACTACAGCATTCACTCGGCAATGGCCATAATATCTTGCATACACTGGTTAGAGAAAATGAAAGAAAATGTCCGATTGCCGATGCGTAACAACTTTGGCCCTTGTCAGTACTTGGGCGGGTGAGCGCATGGGAACACAGGGCACTATTGGCAGTTTTACTTCCTATTTTTGTTTGTCCTTTGTTTTCGGAGCTACAGCCCGATTCGGTCAGGGAGACGCCACCGTGAAATGAAGGGGGCGTGCTGTGTGTCCATCGCCTCGCCTCGCCTCGCCTCTCCTTACCTCTCTCAGTCGTTTCTCGTGCTTGTCGTTTTCATATAGGCCGATTTGAGAGCGTCAGCTCTCGCGTCAGCTGAGCAAAGTCGAGACAAGTCGAGACACACTAAGGGCTGGTATGCAGCGAGTAAGAGGGCGAAAAAACAATAGTTTAAGAGCGCGTGGCAAAAGTACTCATACGCGAAATTAAAAGCCTGCTGCGGTGGCCGGGAATCGAACCCGGATCAACTGCTTGGAAGGCAACTATGCTGACCATTACACCACCACCGCACAAGCGAGCGCCCCGCCACCGCGCTGAGTCGGCTTCCCGCCTGTCGACAGCGGCCGAAGGTGATCGTACCCGGCAGGCGCATTTCGAGGCAGGCTAGGGGAGCACATCCAGACGCATTCGGACAGCGTATCCGCGCACATTTCGCATCCTTTGGCAAGAGTCGGCGCCGGCGACGCAAGAGTACGCAGAGGACCGCGTTCTGGCGGCATCTTTAAGCAGTGCAGTGCAGGATTCAGCGTCTGCAGCATCTTCTCCACAGAATGCTACGGCGCTTGACGGCAGTCCCACTTTCCCTTGAGACATCTGCTCGGGAAGCAGCGTGAAGGTAACGCTGGCTCGAGCATCGGTGGTTCAGTGGTAGAATGCTCGCCTGCCACGCGGGCGGCCCGGGTTCGATTCCCGGCCGATGCATCATTTTGTTTTTTCTCCGGTAGGGGTGCTGCGTGTCTTTCGCACTCGAACTGCGTGAGCCATGAGAATGAACCGCGGGATTCCGTGTGGAAAGAACCAATCATGCAGCGCGGACGACTGCTCGTTTGGACTCCTGCGTGCTATTGTACATACTGGCGTCGGCCTAGCATCGCAAGTTGCCTGCCGCGCCGTGAATGCACGTGTAGCAACAGAAAAAATGAGCCAGGGAGTGCAGACTCTCTACCACTTGTATTCGGTACTTACCAAGACTCCAGAAGGCCTAACGATCGCCTGCCTCGGTAGCGCAGTAGGCAGCGCGGAAGTCTCATAATCTTAAGGTCGTGAGTTCGATCCTCACCCGGGGCATCTAATTTTCTGTGACTGATGGTGGTGCTGGTGCTAGGGCGCCAACTTATTTCTTGTTTGTTATCCACAACGTTTCAACGCTTCAGCGGGAAAATGTTTACTTCCTCTTATTGCTACATACAGCTTCCCTTTTCCTCTTCTCCCAGCAGAGCATGAAGCCAAAAGCATTGCTCTGCGACGTTTGAGGTGCGCGCCTTGCCAGTCAGTATGTGCAAAGATGCTCGCAAAGAGAGCGACAATGCGACAAGCGACCGTACGAACGGGCGAATGAAACGGCCGCATCCGGTGTGGTCTAGTGGCTAGGATACCTGGCTTTCACCCAGGAGGCCCGGGTTCGATTCCCGGTACCGGAACGGAATTTTTTCCACACGAATCGTGACAAGTTTGAGCTGTCCGAGCGGCCGTTTCCCGTCCTGCTCGCAATATAGCTACTGTTTCGTGACCGTCAGCAGAATATAGACTAGGGAAGCAGACACACGACGACCATAGGAATGGTGTATGGCTTCATGCCACCCGATTCCAGCGTAGGGCTGAGCAGCTGCATCTGCCGAGGCCCGTTAGCTAAGTTGGTTAGAGCGTCGTGCTAATAACGCGAAGGTCGTGGGTTCGATCCCCCCACGGGCCACTACTCTTTTACTACTGCGAAAAGGCAGCGCCGATTTCAGCTGGCGAGTGTGATGACCAAATGATCATCACCCTGCGTGGAAGTTGACAGAGGATCCGAACCCGACTCGTCGGCAAGCACTACAGCATTCACTCGGCAATGGCCATAATATCTTGCATACACTGGTTAGAGAAAATGAAAGAAAATGTCCGATTGCCGATGCGTAACAACTTTGGCCCTTGTCAGTACTTGGGCGGGTGAGCGCATGGGAACACAGGGCACTATTGGCAGTTTTACTTCCTATTTTTGTTTGTCCTTTGTTTTCGGAGCTACAGCCCGATCCGATTCGGTCGGGGAGACGCCACCGTGAAATGAAGGGGGCGTGCAGTGTGTCCATCGCCTCGCCTCTCCTTACCTCTCTCAGTCGTTTCTCGTGCTTGTCGTTTTCATATAGGCCGATTTGAGAGCGTCAGCTCTCGCGTCAGCTGAGCAAAGTCGAGACAAGTCGAGACACACTAAGGGCTGGTATGCAGCGAGTAAGAGGGCGAAAAAACAATAGTTTAAGAGCGCGTGGCAAAAGTACTCATACGCGAAATTAAAAGCCTGCTGCGGTGGCCGGGAATCGAACCCGGATCAACTGCTTGGAAGGCAACTATGCTGACCATTACACCACCACCGCACAAGCGAGCGCCCCGCCACCGCGCTGAGTCGGCTTCCCGCCTGTCGACAGCGGCCGAAGGTGATCGTACCCGGCAGGCGCATTTCGAGGCAGGCTAGGGGAGCACATCCAGACGCATTCGGACAGCGTATCCGCGCACATTTCGCATCCTTTGGCAAGAGTCGGCGCCGGCGACGCAAGAGTACGCAGAGGACCGCGTTCTGGCGGCATCTTTAAGCAGTGCAGTGCAGGATTCAGCGTCTGCAGCATCTTCTCCACAGAATGCTACGGCGCTTGACGGCAGTCCCACTTTCCCTTGAGACATCTGCTCGGGAAGCAGCGTGAAGGTAACGCTGGCTCGAGCATCGGTGGTTCAGTGGTAGAATGCTCGCCTGCCACGCGGGCGGCCCGGGTTCGATTCCCGGCCGATGCATCATTTTGTTTTTTCTCCGGTAGGGGTGCTGCGTGTCTTTCGCACTCGAACTGCGTGAGCCATGAGAATGAACCGCGGGATTCCGTGTGGAAAGAACCAATCATGCAGCGCGGACGACTGCTCGTTTGGACTCCTGCGTGCTATTGTACATACTGGCGTCGGCCTAGCATCGCAAGTTGCCTGCCGCGCCGTGAATGCACGTGTAGCAACAGAAAAAATGAGCCAGGGAGTGCAGACTCTCTACCACTTGTATTCGGTACTTACCAAGACTCCAGAAGGCCTAACGATCGCCTGCCTCGGTAGCGCAGTAGGCAGCGCGGAAGTCTCATAATCTTAAGGTCGTGAGTTCGATCCTCACCCGGGGCATCTAATTTTCTGTGACTGATGGTGGTGCTGGTGCTAGGGCGCCAACTTATTTCTTGTTTGTTATCCACAACGTTTCAACGCTTCAGCGGGAAAATGTTTACTTCCTCTTATTGCTACATACAGCTTCCCTTTTCCTCTTCTCCCAGCAGAGCATGAAGCCAAAAGCATTGCTCTGCGACGTTTGAGGTGCGCGCCTTGCCAGTCAGTATGTGCAAAGATGCTCGCAAAGAGAGCGACAATGCGACAAGCGACCGTACGAACGGGCGAATGAAACGGCCGCATCCGGTGTGGTCTAGTGGCTAGGATACCTGGCTTTCACCCAGGAGGCCCGGGTTCGATTCCCGGTACCGGAACGGAATTTTTTCCACACGAATCGTGACAAGTTTGAGCTGTCCGAGCGGCCGTTTCCCGTCCTGCTCGCAATATAGCTACTGTTTCGTGACCGTCAGCAGAATATAGACTAGGGAAGCAGACACACGACGACCATAGGAATGGTGTATGGCTTCATGCCACCCGATTCCAGCGTAGGGCTGAGCAGCTGCATCTGCCGAGGCCCGTTAGCTAAGTTGGTTAGAGCGTCGTGCTAATAACGCGAAGGTCGTGGGTTCGATCCCCCCACGGGCCACTACTCTTTTACTACTGCGAAAAGGCAGCGCCGATTTCAGCTGGCGAGTGTGATGACCAAATGATCATCACCCTGCGTGGAAGTTGACAGAGGATCCGAACCCGACTCGTCGGCAAGCACTACAGCATTCACTCGGCAATGGCCATAATATCTTGCATACACTGGTTAGAGAAAATGAAAGAAAATGTCCGATTGCCGATGCGTAACAACTTTGGCCCTTGTCAGTACTTGGGCGGGTGAGCGCATGGGAACACAGGGCACTATTGGCAGTTTTACTTCCTATTTTTGTTTGTCCTTTGTTTTCGGAGCTACAGCCCGATTCGGTCAGGGAGACGCCACCGTGAAATGAAGGGGGCGTGCTGTGTGTCCATCGCCTCGCCTCGCCTCGCCTCTCCTTACCTCTCTCAGTCGTTTCTCGTGCTTGTCGTTTTCATATAGGCCGATTTGAGAGCGTCAGCTCTCGCGTCAGCTGAGCAAAGTCGAGACAAGTCGAGACACACTAAGGGCTGGTATGCAGCGAGTAAGAGGGCGAAAAAACAATAGTTTAAGAGCGCGTGGCAAAAGTACTCATACGCGAAATTAAAAGCCTGCTGCGGTGGCCGGGAATCGAACCCGGATCAACTGCTTGGAAGGCAACTATGCTGACCATTACACCACCACCGCACAAGCGAGCGCCCCGCCACCGCGCTGAGTCGGCTTCCCGCCTGTCGACAGCGGCCGAAGGTGATCGTACCCGGCAGGCGCATTTCGAGGCAGGCTAGGGGAGCACATCCAGACGCATTCGGACAGCGTATCCGCGCACATTTCGCATCCTTTGGCAAGAGTCGGCGCCGGCGACGCAAGAGTACGCAGAGGACCGCGTTCTGGCGGCATCTTTAAGCAGTGCAGTGCAGGATTCAGCGTCTGCAGCATCTTCTCCACAGAATGCTACGGCGCTTGACGGCAGTCCCACTTTCCCTTGAGACATCTGCTCGGGAAGCAGCGTGAAGGTAACGCTGGCTCGAGCATCGGTGGTTCAGTGGTAGAATGCTCGCCTGCCACGCGGGCGGCCCGGGTTCGATTCCCGGCCGATGCATCATTTTGTTTTTTCTCCGGTAGGGGTGCTGCGTGTCTTTCGCACTCGAACTGCGTGAGCCATGAGAATGAACCGCGGGATTCCGTGTGGAAAGAACCAATCATGCAGCGCGGACGACTGCTCGTTTGGACTCCTGCGTGCTATTGTACATACTGGCGTCGGCCTAGCATCGCAAGTTGCCTGCCGCGCCGTGAATGCACGTGTAGCAACAGAAAAAATGAGCCAGGGAGTGCAGACTCTCTACCACTTGTATTCGGTACTTACCAAGACTCCAGAAGGCCTAACGATCGCCTGCCTCGGTAGCGCAGTAGGCAGCGCGGAAGTCTCATAATCTTAAGGTCGTGAGTTCGATCCTCACCCGGGGCATCTAATTTTCTGTGACTGATGGTGGTGCTGGTGCTAGGGCGCCAACTTATTTCTTGTTTGTTATCCACAACGTTTCAACGCTTCAGCGGGAAAATGTTTACTTCCTCTTATTGCTACATACAGCTTCCCTTTTCCTCTTCTCCCAGCAGAGCATGAAGCCAAAAGCATTGCTCTGCGACGTTTGAGGTGCGCGCCTTGCCAGTCAGTATGTGCAAAGATGCTCGCAAAGAGAGCGACAATGCGACAAGCGACCGTACGAACGGGCGAATGAAACGGCCGCATCCGGTGTGGTCTAGTGGCTAGGATACCTGGCTTTCACCCAGGAGGCCCGGGTTCGATTCCCGGTACCGGAACGGAATTTTTTCCACACGAATCGTGACAAGTTTGAGCTGTCCGAGCGGCCGTTTCCCGTCCTGCTCGCAATATAGCTACTGTTTCGTGACCGTCAGCAGAATATAGACTAGGGAAGCAGACACACGACGACCATAGGAATGGTGTATGGCTTCATGCCACCCGATTCCAGCGTAGGGCTGAGCAGCTGCATCTGCCGAGGCCCGTTAGCTAAGTTGGTTAGAGCGTCGTGCTAATAACGCGAAGGTCGTGGGTTCGATCCCCCCACGGGCCACTACTCTTTTACTACTGCGAAAAGGCAGCGCCGATTTCAGCTGGCGAGTGTGATGACCAAATGATCATCACCCTGCGTGGAAGTTGACAGAGGATCCGAACCCGACTCGTCGGCAAGCACTACAGCATTCACTCGGCAATGGCCATAATATCTTGCATACACTGGTTAGAGAAAATGAAAGAAAATGTCCGATTGCCGATGCGTAACAACTTTGGCCCTTGTCAGTACTTGGGCGGGTGAGCGCATGGGAACACAGGGCACTATTGGCAGTTTTACTTCCTATTTTTGTTTGTCCTTTGTTTTCGGAGCTACAGCCCGATTCGGTCAGGGAGACGCCACCGTGAAATGAAGGGGGCGTGCTGTGTGTCCATCGCCTCGCCTCGCCTCGCCTCTCCTTACCTCTCTCAGTCGTTTCTCGTGCTTGTCGTTTTCATATAGGCCGATTTGAGAGCGTCAGCTCTCGCGTCAGCTGAGCAAAGTCGAGACAAGTCGAGACACACTAAGGGCTGGTATGCAGCGAGTAAGAGGGCGAAAAAACAATAGTTTAAGAGCGCGTGGCAAAAGTACTCATACGCGAAATTAAAAGCCTGCTGCGGTGGCCGGGAATCGAACCCGGATCAACTGCTTGGAAGGCAACTATGCTGACCATTACACCACCACCGCACAAGCGAGCGCCCCGCCACCGCGCTGAGTCGGCTTCCCGCCTGTCGACAGCGGCCGAAGGTGATCGTACCCGGCAGGCGCATTTCGAGGCAGGCTAGGGGAGCACATCCAGACGCATTCGGACAGCGTATCCGCGCACATTTCGCATCCTTTGGCAAGAGTCGGCGCCGGCGACGCAAGAGTACGCAGAGGACCGCGTTCTGGCGGCATCTTTAAGCAGTGCAGTGCAGGATTCAGCGTCTGCAGCATCTTCTCCACAGAATGCTACGGCGCTTGACGGCAGTCCCACTTTCCCTTGAGACATCTGCTCGGGAAGCAGCGTGAAGGTAACGCTGGCTCGAGCATCGGTGGTTCAGTGGTAGAATGCTCGCCTGCCACGCGGGCGGCCCGGGTTCGATTCCCGGCCGATGCATCATTTTGTTTTTTCTCCGGTAGGGGTGCTGCGTGTCTTTCGCACTCGAACTGCGTGAGCCATGAGAATGAACCGCGGGATTCCGTGTGGAAAGAACCAATCATGCAGCGCGGACGACTGCTCGTTTGGACTCCTGCGTGCTATTGTACATACTGGCGTCGGCCTAGCATCGCAAGTTGCCTGCCGCGCCGTGAATGCACGTGTAGCAACAGAAAAAATGAGCCAGGGAGTGCAGACTCTCTACCACTTGTATTCGGTACTTACCAAGACTCCAGAAGGCCTAACGATCGCCTGCCTCGGTAGCGCAGTAGGCAGCGCGGAAGTCTCATAATCTTAAGGTCGTGAGTTCGATCCTCACCCGGGGCATCTAATTTTCTGTGACTGATGGTGGTGCTGGTGCTAGGGCGCCAACTTATTTCTTGTTTGTTATCCACAACGTTTCAACGCTTCAGCGGGAAAATGTTTACTTCCTCTTATTGCTACATACAGCTTCCCTTTTCCTCTTCTCCCAGCAGAGCATGAAGCCAAAAGCATTGCTCTGCGACGTTTGAGGTGCGCGCCTTGCCAGTCAGTATGTGCAAAGATGCTCGCAAAGAGAGCGACAATGCGACAAGCGACCGTACGAACGGGCGAATGAAACGGCCGCATCCGGTGTGGTCTAGTGGCTAGGATACCTGGCTTTCACCCAGGAGGCCCGGGTTCGATTCCCGGTACCGGAACGGAATTTTTTCCACACGAATCGTGACAAGTTTGAGCTGTCCGAGCGGCCGTTTCCCGTCCTGCTCGCAATATAGCTACTGTTTCGTGACCGTCAGCAGAATATAGACTAGGGAAGCAGACACACGACGACCATAGGAATGGTGTATGGCTTCATGCCACCCGATTCCAGCGTAGGGCTGAGCAGCTGCATCTGCCGAGGCCCGTTAGCTAAGTTGGTTAGAGCGTCGTGCTAATAACGCGAAGGTCGTGGGTTCGATCCCCCCACGGGCCACTACTCTTTTACTACTGCGAAAAGGCAGCGCCGATTTCAGCTGGCGAGTGTGATGACCAAATGATCATCACCCTGCGTGGAAGTTGACAGAGGATCCGAACCCGACTCGTCGGCAAGCACTACAGCATTCACTCGGCAATGGCCATAATATCTTGCATACACTGGTTAGAGAAAATGAAAGAAAATGTCCGATTGCCGATGCGTAACAACTTTGGCCCTTGTCAGTACTTGGGCGGGTGAGCGCATGGGAACACAGGGCACTATTGGCAGTTTTACTTCCTATTTTTGTTTGTCCTTTGTTTTCGGAGCTACAGCCCGATTCGGTCAGGGAGACGCCACCGTGAAATGAAGGGGGCGTGCTGTGTGTCCATCGCCTCGCCTCGCCTCGCCTCTCCTTACCTCTCTCAGTCGTTTCTCGTGCTTGTCGTTTTCATATAGGCCGATTTGAGAGCGTCAGCTCTCGCGTCAGCTGAGCAAAGTCGAGACAAGTCGAGACACACTAAGGGCTGGTATGCAGCGAGTAAGAGGGCGAAAAAACAATAGTTTAAGAGCGCGTGGCAAAAGTACTCATACGCGAAATTAAAAGCCTGCTGCGGTGGCCGGGAATCGAACCCGGATCAACTGCTTGGAAGGCAACTATGCTGACCATTACACCACCACCGCACAAGCGAGCGCCCCGCCACCGCGCTGAGTCGGCTTCCCGCCTGTCGACAGCGGCCGAAGGTGATCGTACCCGGCAGGCGCATTTCGAGGCAGGCTAGGGGAGCACATCCAGACGCATTCGGACAGCGTATCCGCGCACATTTCGCATCCTTTGGCAAGAGTCAGCGCCGGCGACGCAAGAGTACGCAGAGGACCGCGTTCTGGCGGCATCTTTAAGCAGTGCAGTGCAGGATTCAGCGTCTGCAGCATCTTCTCCACAGAATGCTACGGCGCTTGACGGCAGTCCCACTTTCCCTTGAGACATCTGCTCGGGAAGCAGCGTGAAGGTAACGCTGGCTCGAGCATCGGTGGTTCAGTGGTAGAATGCTCGCCTGCCACGCGGGCGGCCCGGGTTCGATTCCCGGCCGATGCATCATTTTGTTTTTTCTCCGGTAGGGGTGCTGCGTGTCTTTCGCACTCGAACTGCGTGAGCCATGAGAATGAACCGCGGGATTCCGTGTGGAAAGAACCAATCATGCAGCGCGGACGACTGCTCGTTTGGACTCCTGCGTGCTATTGTACATACTGGCGTCGGCCTAGCATCGCAAGTTGCCTGCCGCGCCGTGAATGCACGTGTAGCAACAGAAAAAATGAGCCAGGGAGTGCAGACTCTCTACCACTTGTATTCGGTACTTACCAAGACTCCAGAAGGCCTAACGATCGCCTGCCTCGGTAGCGCAGTAGGCAGCGCGGAAGTCTCATAATCTTAAGGTCGTGAGTTCGATCCTCACCCGGGGCATCTAATTTTCTGTGACTGATGGTGGTGCTGGTGCTAGGGCGCCAACTTATTTCTTGTTTGTTATCCACAACGTTTCAACGCTTCAGCGGGAAAATGTTTACTTCCTCTTATTGCTACATACAGCTTCCCTTTTCCTCTTCTCCCAGCAGAGCATGAAGCCAAAAGCATTGCTCTGCGACGTTTGAGGTGCGCGCCTTGCCAGTCAGTATGTGCAAAGATGCTCGCAAAGAGAGCGACAATGCGACAAGCGACCGTACGAACGGGCGAATGAAACGGCCGCATCCGGTGTGGTCTAGTGGCTAGGATACCTGGCTTTCACCCAGGAGGCCCGGGTTCGATTCCCGGTACCGGAACGGAATTTTTTCCACACGAATCGTGACAAGTTTGAGCTGTCCGAGCGGCCGTTTCCCGTCCTGCTCGCAATATAGCTACTGTTTCGTGACCGTCAGCAGAATATAGACTAGGGAAGCAGACACACGACGACCATAGGAATGGTGTATGGCTTCATGCCACCCGATTCCAGCGTAGGGCTGAGCAGCTGCATCTGCCGAGGCCCGTTAGCTCAGTTGGTTAGAGCGTCGTGCTAATAACGCGAAGGTCGTGGGTTCGATCCCCCCACGGGCCACTACTCTTTTACTACTGCGAAAAGGCAGCGCCGATTTCAGCTGGCGAGTGTGATGACCAAATGATCATCACCCTGCGTGGAAGTTGACAGAGGATCCGAACCCGACTCGTCGGCAAGCACTACAGCATTCACTCGGCAATGGCCATAATATCTTGCATACACTGGTTAGAGAAAATGAAAGAAAATGTCCGATTGCCGATGCGTAACAACTTTGGCCCTTGTCAGTACTTGGGCGGGTGAGCGCATGGGAACACAGGGCACTATTGGCAGTTTTACTTCCTATTTTTGTTTGTCCTTTGTTTTCGGAGCTACAGCCCGATTCGGTCAGGGAGACGCCACCGTGAAATGAAGGGGGCGTGCTGTGTGTCCATCGCCTCGCCTCGCCTCGCCTCTCCTTACCTCTCTCAGTCGTTTCTCGTGCTTGTCGTTTTCATATAGGCCGATTTGAGAGCGTCAGCTCTCGCGTCAGCTGAGCAAAGTCGAGACAAGTCGAGACACACTAAGGGCTGGTATGCAGCGAGTAAGAGGGCGAAAAAACAATAGTTTAAGAGCGCGTGGCAAAAGTACTCATACGCGAAATTAAAAGCCTGCTGCGGTGGCCGGGAATCGAACCCGGATCAACTGCTTGGAAGGCAACTATGCTGACCATTACACCACCACCGCACAAGCGAGCGCCCCGCCACCGCGCTGAGTCGGCTTCCCGCCTGTCGACAGCGGCCGAAGGTGATCGTACCCGGCAGGCGCATTTCGAGGCAGGCTAGGGGAGCACATCCAGACGCATTCGGACAGCGTATCCGCGCACATTTCGCATCCTTTGGCAAGAGTCGGCGCCGGCGACGCAAGAGTACGCAGAGGACCGCGTTCTGGCGGCATCTTTAAGCAGTGCAGTGCAGGATTCAGCGTCTGCAGCATCTTCTCCACAGAATGCTACGGCGCTTGACGGCAGTCCCACTTTCCCTTGAGACATCTGCTCGGGAAGCAGCGTGAAGGTAACGCTGGCTCGAGCATCGGTGGTTCAGTGGTAGAATGCTCGCCTGCCACGCGGGCGGCCCGGGTTCGATTCCCGGCCGATGCATCATTTTGTTTTTTCTCCGGTAGGGGTGCTGCGTGTCTTTCGCACTCGAACTGCGTGAGCCATGAGAATGAACCGCGGGATTCCGTGTGGAAAGAACCAATCATGCAGCGCGGACGACTGCTCGTTTGGACTCCTGCGTGCTATTGTACATACTGGCGTCGGCCTAGCATCGCAAGTTGCCTGCCGCGCCGTGAATGCACGTGTAGCAACAGAAAAAATGAGCCAGGGAGTGCAGACTCTCTACCACTTGTATTCGGTACTTACCAAGACTCCAGAAGGCCTAACGATCGCCTGCCTCGGTAGCGCAGTAGGCAGCGCGGAAGTCTCATAATCTTAAGGTCGTGAGTTCGATCCTCACCCGGGGCATCTAATTTTCTGTGACTGATGGTGGTGCTGGTGCTAGGGCGCCAACTTATTTCTTGTTTGTTATCCACAACGTTTCAACGCTTCAGCGGGAAAATGTTTACTTCCTCTTATTGCTACATACAGCTTCCCTTTTCCTCTTCTCCCAGCAGAGCATGAAGCCAAAAGCATTGCTCTGCGACGTTTGAGGTGCGCGCCTTGCCAGTCAGTATGTGCAAAGATGCTCGCAAAGAGAGCGACAATGCGACAAGCGACCGTACGAACGGGCGAATGAAACGGCCGCATCCGGTGTGGTCTAGTGGCTAGGATACCTGGCTTTCACCCAGGAGGCCCGGGTTCGATTCCCGGTACCGGAACGGAATTTTTTCCACACGAATCGTGACAAGTTTGAGCTGTCCGAGCGGCCGTTTCCCGTCCTGCTCGCAATATAGCTACTGTTTCGTGACCGTCAGCAGAATATAGACTAGGGAAGCAGACACACGACGACCATAGGAATGGTGTATGGCTTCATGCCACCCGATTCCAGCGTAGGGCTGAGCAGCTGCATCTGCCGAGGCCCGTTAGCTCAGTTGGTTAGAGCGTCGTGCTAATAACGCGAAGGTCGTGGGTTCGATCCCCCCACGGGCCACTACTCTTTTACTACTGCGAAAAGGCAGCGCCGATTTCAGCTAGCGAGTGTGATGACCAAATGATCATCACCCTGCGTGGAAGTTGACAGAGGATCCGAACCCGACTCGTCGGCAAGCACTACAGCATTCACTCGGCAATGGCCATAATATCTTGCATACACTGGTTAGAGAAAATGAAAGAAAATGTCCGATTGCCGATGCGTAACAACTTTGGCCCTTGTCAGTACTTGGGCGGGTGAGCGCATGGGAACACAGGGCACTATTGGCAGTTTTACTTCCTATTTTTGTTTGTCCTTTGTTTTCGGAGCTACAGCCCGATTCGGTCAGGGAGACGCCACCGTGAAATGAAGGGGGCGTGCTGTGTGTCCATCGCCTCGCCTCGCCTCGCCTCTCCTTACCTCTCTCAGTCGTTTCTCGTGCTTGTCGTTTTCATATAGGCCGATTTGAGAGCGTCAGCTCTCGCGTCAGCTGAGCAAAGTCGAGACAAGTCGAGACACACTAAGGGCTGGTATGCAGCGAGTAAGAGGGCGAAAAAACAATAGTTTAAGAGCGCGTGGCAAAAGTACTCATACGCGAAATTAAAAGCCTGCTGCGGTGGCCGGGAATCGAACCCGGATCAACTGCTTGGAAGGCAACTATGCTGACCATTACACCACCACCGCACAAGCGAGCGCCCCGCCACCGCGCTGAGTCGGCTTCCCGCCTGTCGACAGCGGCCGAAGGTGATCGTACCCGGCAGGCGCATTTCGAGGCAGGCTAGGGGAGCACATCCAGACGCATTCGGACAGCGTATCCGCGCACATTTCGCATCCTTTGGCAAGAGTCGGCGCCGGCGACGCAAGAGTACGCAGAGGACCGCGTTCTGGCGGCATCTTTAAGCAGTGCAGTGCAGGATTCAGCGTCTGCAGCATCTTCTCCACAGAATGCTACGGCGCTTGACGGCAGTCCCACTTTCCCTTGAGACATCTGCTCGGGAAGCAGCGTGAAGGTAACGCTGGCCCGAGCATCGGTGGTTCAGTGGTAGAATGCTCGCCTGCCACGCGGGCGGCCCGGGTTCGATTCCCGGCCGATGCATCATTTTGTTTTTTCTCCGGTAGGGGTGCTGCGTGTCTTTCGCACTCGAACTGCGTGAGCCATGAGAATGAACCGCGGGATTCCGTGTGGAAAGAACCAATCATGCAGCGCGGACGACTGCTCGTTTGGACTCCTGCGTGCTATTGTACATACTGGCGTCGGCCTAGCATCGCAAGTTGCCTGCCGCGCCGTGAATGCACGTGTAGCAACAGAAAAAATGAGCCAGGGAGTGCAGACTCTCTACCACTTGTATTCGGTACTTACCAAGACTCCAGAAGGCCTAACGATCGCCTGCCTCGGTAGCGCAGTAGGCAGCGCGGAAGTCTCATAATCTTAAGGTCGTGAGTTCGATCCTCACCCGGGGCATCTAATTTTCTGTGACTGATGGTGGTGCTGGTGCTAGGGCGCCAACTTATTTCTTGTTTGTTATCCACAACGTTTCAACGCTTCAGCGGGAAAATGTTTACTTCCTCTTATTGCTACATACAGCTTCCCTTTTCCTCTTCTCCCAGCAGAGCATGAAGCCAAAAGCATTGCTCTGCGACGTTTGAGGTGCGCGCCTTGCCAGTCAGTATGTGCAAAGATGCTCGCAAAGAGAGCGACAATGCGACAAGCGACCGTACGAACGGGCGAATGAAACGGCCGCATCCGGTGTGGTCTAGTGGCTAGGATACCTGGCTTTCACCCAGGAGGCCCGGGTTCGATTCCCGGTACCGGAACGGAATTTTTTCCACACGAATCGTGACAAGTTTGAGCTGTCCGAGCGGCCGTTTCCCGTCCTGCTCGCAATATAGCTACTGTTTCGTGACCGTCAGCAGAATATAGACTAGGGAAGCAGACACACGACGACCATAGGAATGGTGTATGGCTTCATGCCACCCGATTCCAGCGTAGGGCTGAGCAGCTGCATCTGCCGAGGCCCGTTAGCTCAGTTGGTTAGAGCGTCGTGCTAATAACGCGAAGGTCGTGGGTTCGATCCCCCCACGGGCCACTACTCTTTTACTACTGCGAAAAGGCAGCGCCGATTTCAGCTGGCGAGTGTGATGACCAAATGATCATCACCCTGCGTGGAAGTTGACAGAGGATCCGAACCCGACTCGTCGGCAAGCACTACAGCATTCACTCGGCAATGGCCATAATATCTTGCATACACTGGTTAGAGAAAATGAAAGAAAATGTCCGATTGCCGATGCGTAACAACTTTGGCCCTTGTCAGTACTTGGGCGGGTGAGCGCATGGGAACACAGGGCACTATTGGCAGTTTTACTTCCTATTTTTGTTTGTCCTTTGTTTTCGGAGCTACAGCCCGATTCGGTCAGGGAGACGCCACCGTGAAATGAAGGGGGCGTGCTGTGTGTCCATCGCCTCGCCTCGCCTCGCCTCTCCTTACCTCTCTCAGTCGTTTCTCGTGCTTGTCGTTTTCATATAGGCCGATTTGAGAGCGTCAGCTCTCGCGTCAGCTGAGCAAAGTCGAGACAAGTCGAGACACACTAAGGGCTGGTATGCAGCGAGTAAGAGGGCGAAAAAACAATAGTTTAAGAGCGCGTGGCAAAAGTACTCATACGCGAAATTAAAAGCCTGCTGCGGTGGCCGGGAATCGAACCCGGATCAACTGCTTGGAAGGCAACTATGCTGACCATTACACCACCACCGCACAAGCGAGCGCCCCGCCACCGCGCTGAGTCGGCTTCCCGCCTGTCGACAGCGGCCGAAGGTGATCGTACCCGGCAGGCGCATTTCGAGGCAGGCTAGGGGAGCACATCCAGACGCATTCGGACAGCGTATCCGCGCACATTTCGCATCCTTTGGCAAGAGTCGGCGCCGGCGACGCAAGAGTACGCAGAGGACCGCGTTCTGGCGGCATCTTTAAGCAGTGCAGTGCAGGATTCAGCGTCTGCAGCATCTTCTCCACAGAATGCTACGGCGCTTGACGGCAGTCCCACTTTCCCTTGAGACATCTGCTCGGGAAGCAGCGTGAAGGTAACGCTGGCTCGAGCATCGGTGGTTCAGTGGTAGAATGCTCGCCTGCCACGCGGGCGGCCCGGGTTCGATTCCCGGCCGATGCATCATTTTGTTTTTTCTCCGGTAGGGGTGCTGCGTGTCTTTCGCACTCGAACTGCGTGAGCCATGAGAATGAACCGCGGGATTCCGTGTGGAAAGAACCAATCATGCAGCGCGGACGACTGCTCGTTTGGACTCCTGCGTGCTATTGTACATACTGGCGTCGGCCTAGCATCGCAAGTTGCCTGCCGCGCCGTGAATGCACGTGTAGCAACAGAAAAAATGAGCCAGGGAGTGCAGACTCTCTACCACTTGTATTCGGTACTTACCAAGACTCCAGAAGGCCTAACGATCGCCTGCCTCGGTAGCGCAGTAGGCAGCGCGGAAGTCTCATAATCTTAAGGTCGTGAGTTCGATCCTCACCCGGGGCATCTAATTTTCTGTGACTGATGGTGGTGCTGGTGCTAGGGCGCCAACTTATTTCTTGTTTGTTATCCACAACGTTTCAACGCTTCAGCGGGAAGATGTTTACTTCCTCTTATTGCTACATACAGCTTCCCTTTTCCTCTTCTCCCAGCAGAGCATGAAGCCAAAAGCATTGCTCTGCGACGTTTGAGGTGCGCGCCTTGCCAGTCAGTATGTGCAAAGATGCTCGCAAAGAGAGCGACAATGCGACAAGCGACCGTACGAACGGGCGAATGAAACGGCCGCATCCGGTGTGGTCTAGTGGCTAGGATACCTGGCTTTCACCCAGGAGGCCCGGGTTCGATTCCCGGTACCGGAACGGAATTTTTTCCACACGAATCGTGACAAGTTTGAGCTGTCCGAGCGGCCGTTTCCCGTCCTGCTCGCAATATAGCTACTGTTTCGTGACCGTCAGCAGAATATAGACTAGGGAAGCAGACACACGACGACCATAGGAATGGTGTATGGCTTCATGCCACCCGATTCCAGCGTAGGGCTGAGCAGCTGCATCTGCCGAGGCCCGTTAGCTCAGTTGGTTAGAGCGTCGTGCTAATAACGCGAAGGTCGTGGGTTCGATCCCCCCACGGGCCACTACTCTTTTACTACTGCGAAAAGGCAGCGCCGATTTCAGCTGGCGAGTGTGATGACCAAATGATCATCACCCTGCGTGGAAGTTGACAGAGGATCCGAACCCGACTCGTCGGCAAGCACTACAGCATTCACTCGGCAATGGCCATAATATCTTGCATACACTGGTTAGAGAAAATGAAAGAAAATGTCCGATTGCCGATGCGTAACAACTTTGGCCCTTGTCAGTACTTGGGCGGGTGAGCGCATGGGAACACAGGGCACTATTGGCAGTTTTACTTCCTATTTTTGTTTGTCCTTTGTTTTCGGAGCTACAGCCCGATTCGGTCAGGGAGACGCCACCGTGAAATGAAGGGGGCGTGCTGTGTGTCCATCGCCTCGCCTCGCCTCGCCTCTCCTTACCTCTCTCAGTCGTTTCTCGTGCTTGTCGTTTTCATATAGGCCGATTTGAGAGCGTCAGCTCTCGCGTCAGCTGAGCAAAGTCGAGACAAGTCGAGACACACTAAGGGCTGGTATGCAGCGAGTAAGAGGGCGAAAAAACAATAGTTTAAGAGCGCGTGGCAAAAGTACTCATACGCGAAATTAAAAGCCTGCTGCGGTGGCCGGGAATCGAACCCGGATCAACTGCTTGGAAGGCAACTATGCTGACCATTACACCACCACCGCACAAGCGAGCGCCCCGCCACCGCGCTGAGTCGGCTTCCCGCCTGTCGACAGCGGCCGAAGGTGATCGTACCCGGCAGGCGCATTTCGAGGCAGGCTAGGGGAGCACATCCAGACGCATTCGGACAGCGTATCCGCGCACATTTCGCATCCTTTGGCAAGAGTCGGCGCCGGCGACGCAAGAGTACGCAGAGGACCGCGTTCTGGCGGCATCTTTAAGCAGTGCAGTGCAGGATTCAGCGTCTGCAGCATCTTCTCCACAGAATGCTACGGCGCTTGACGGCAGTCCCACTTTCCCTTGAGACATCTGCTCGGGAAGCAGCGTGAAGGTAACGCTGGCTCGAGCATCGGTGGTTCAGTGGTAGAATGCTCGCCTGCCACGCGGGCGGCCCGGGTTCGATTCCCGGCCGATGCATCATTTTGTTTTTTCTCCGGTAGGGGTGCTGCGTGTCTTTCGCACTCGAACTGCGTGAGCCATGAGAATGAACCGCGGGATTCCGTGTGGAAAGAACCAATCATGCAGCGCGGACGACTGCTCGTTTGGACTCCTGCGTGCTATTGTACATACTGGCGTCGGCCTAGCATCGCAAGTTGCCTGCCGCGCCGTGAATGCACGTGTAGCAACAGAAAAAATGAGCCAGGGAGTGCAGACTCTCTACCACTTGTATTCGGTACTTACCAAGACTCCAGAAGGCCTAACGATCGCCTGCCTCGGTAGCGCAGTAGGCAGCGCGGAAGTCTCATAATCTTAAGGTCGTGAGTTCGATCCTCACCCGGGGCATCTAATTTTCTGTGACTGATGGTGGTGCTGGTGCTAGGGCGCCAACTTATTTCTTGTTTGTTATCCACAACGTTTCAACGCTTCAGCGGGAAAATGTTTACTTCCTCTTATTGCTACATACAGCTTCCCTTTTCCTCTTCTCCCAGCAGAGCATGAAGCCAAAAGCATTGCTCTGCGACGTTTGAGGTGCGCGCCTTGCCAGTCAGTATGTGCAAAGATGCTCGCAAAGAGAGCGACAATGCGACAAGCGACCGTACGAACGGGCGAATGAAACGGCCGCATCCGGTGTGGTCTAGTGGCTAGGATACCTGGCTTTCACCCAGGAGGCCCGGGTTCGATTCCCGGTACCGGAACGGAATTTTTTCCACACGAATCGTGACAAGTTTGAGCTGTCCGAGCGGCCGTTTCCCGTCCTGCTCGCAATATAGCTACTGTTTCGTGACCGTCAGCAGAATATAGACTAGGGAAGCAGACACACGACGACCATAGGAATGGTGTATGGCTTCATGCCACCCGATTCCAGCGTAGGGCTGAGCAGCTGCATCTGCCGAGGCCCGTTAGCTCAGTTGGTTAGAGCGTCGTGCTAATAACGCGAAGGTCGTGGGTTCGATCCCCCCACGGGCCACTACTCTTTTACTACTGCGAAAAGGCAGCGCCGATTTCAGCTGGCGAGTGTGATGACCAAATGATCATCACCCTGCGTGGAAGTTGACAGAGGATCCGAACCCGACTCGTCGGCAAGCACTACAGCATTCACTCGGCAATGGCCATAATATCTTGCATACACTGGTTAGAGAAAATGAAAGAAAATGTCCGATTGCCGATGCGTAACAACTTTGGCCCTTGTCAGTACTTGGGCGGGTGAGCGCATGGGAACACAGGGCACTATTGGCAGTTTTACTTCCTATTTTTGTTTGTCCTTTGTTTTCGGAGCTACAGCCCGATTCGGTCAGGGAGACGCCACCGTGAAATGAAGGGGGCGTGCTGTGTGTCCATCGCCTCGCCTCGCCTCGCCTCTCCTTACCTCTCTCAGTCGTTTCTCGTGCTTGTCGTTTTCATATAGGCCGATTTGAGAGCGTCAGCTCTCGCGTCAGCTGAGCAAAGTCGAGACAAGTCGAGACACACTAAGGGCTGGTATGCAGCGAGTAAGAGGGCGAAAAAACAATAGTTTAAGAGCGCGTGGCAAAAGTACTCATACGCGAAATTAAAAGCCTGCTGCGGTGGCCGGGAATCGAACCCGGATCAACTGCTTGGAAGGCAACTATGCTGACCATTACACCACCACCGCACAAGCGAGCGCCCCGCCACCGCGCTGAGTCGGCTTCCCGCCTGTCGACAGCGGCCGAAGGTGATCGTACCCGGCAGGCGCATTTCGAGGCAGGCTAGGGGAGCACATCCAGACGCATTCGGACAGCGTATCCGCGCACATTTCGCATCCTTTGGCAAGAGTCGGCGCCGGCGACGCAAGAGTACGCAGAGGACCGCGTTCTGGCGGCATCTTTAAGCAGTGCAGTGCAGGATTCAGCGTCTGCAGCATCTTCTCCACAGAATGCTACGGCGCTTGACGGCAGTCCCACTTTCCCTTGAGACATCTGCTCGGGAAGCAGCGTGAAGGTAACGCTGGCTCGAGCATCGGTGGTTCAGTGGTAGAATGCTCGCCTGCCACGCGGGCGGCCCGGGTTCGATTCCCGGCCGATGCATCATTTTGTTTTTTCTCCGGTAGGGGTGCTGCGTGTCTTTCGCACTCGAACTGCGTGAGCCATGAGAATGAACCGCGGGATTCCGTGTGGAAAGAACCAATCATGCAGCGCGGACGACTGCTCGTTTGGACTCCTGCGTGCTATTGTACATACTGGCGTCGGCCTAGCATCGCAAGTTGCCTGCCGCGCCGTGAATGCACGTGTAGCAACAGAAAAAATGAGCCAGGGAGTGCAGACTCTCTACCACTTGTATTCGGTACTTACCAAGACTCCAGAAGGCCTAACGATCGCCTGCCTCGGTAGCGCAGTAGGCAGCGCGGAAGTCTCATAATCTTAAGGTCGTGAGTTCGATCCTCACCCGGGGCATCTAATTTTCTGTGACTGATGGTGGTGCTGGTGCTAGGGCGCCAACTTATTTCTTGTTTGTTATCCACAACGTTTCAACGCTTCAGCGGGAAAATGTTTACTTCCTCTTATTGCTACATACAGCTTCCCTTTTCCTCTTCTCCCAGCAGAGCATGAAGCCAAAAGCATTGCTCTGCGACGTTTGAGGTGCGCGCCTTGCCAGTCAGTATGTGCAAAGATGCTCGCAAAGAGAGCGACAATGCGACAAGCGACCGTACGAACGGGCGAATGAAACGGCCGCATCCGGTGTGGTCTAGTGGCTAGGATACCTGGCTTTCACCCAGGAGGCCCGGGTTCGATTCCCGGTACCGGAACGGAATTTTTTCCACACGAATCGTGACAAGTTTGAGCTGTCCGAGCGGCCGTTTCCCGTCCTGCTCGCAATATAGCTACTGTTTCGTGACCGTCAGCAGAATATAGACTAGGGAAGCAGACACACGACGACCATAGGAATGGTGTATGGCTTCATGCCACCCGATTCCAGCGTAGGGCTGAGCAGCTGCATCTGCCGAGGCCCGTTAGCTCAGTTGGTTAGAGCGTCGTGCTAATAACGCGAAGGTCGTGGGTTCGATCCCCCCACGGGCCACTACTCTTTTACTACTGCGAAAAGGCAGCGCCGATTTCAGCTGGCGAGTGTGATGACCAAATGATCATCACCCTGCGTGGAAGTTGACAGAGGATCCGAACCCGACTCGTCGGCAAGCACTACAGCATTCACTCGGCAATGGCCATAATATCTTGCATACACTGGTTAGAGAAAATGAAAGAAAATGTCCGATTGCCGATGCGTAACAACTTTGGCCCTTGTCAGTACTTGGGCGGGTGAGCGCATGGGAACACAGGGCACTATTGGCAGTTTTACTTCCTATTTTTGTTTGTCCTTTGTTTTCGGAGCTACAGCCCGATTCGGTCAGGGAGACGCCACCGTGAAATGAAGGGGGCGTGCTGTGTGTCCATCGCCTCGCCTCGCCTCGCCTCTCCTTACCTCTCTCAGTCGTTTCTCGTGCTTGTCGTTTTCATATAGGCCGATTTGAGAGCGTCAGCTCTCGCGTCAGCTGAGCAAAGTCGAGACAAGTCGAGACACACTAAGGGCTGGTATGCAGCGAGTAAGAGGGCGAAAAAACAATAGTTTAAGAGCGCGTGGCAAAAGTACTCATACGCGAAATTAAAAGCCTGCTGCGGTGGCCGGGAATCGAACCCGGATCAACTGCTTGGAAGGCAACTATGCTGACCATTACACCACCACCGCACAAGCGAGCGCCCCGCCACCGCGCTGAGTCGGCTTCCCGCCTGTCGACAGCGGCCGAAGGTGATCGTACCCGGCAGGCGCATTTCGAGGCAGGCTAGGGGAGCACATCCAGACGCATTCGGACAGCGTATCCGCGCACATTTCGCATCCTTTGGCAAGAGTCGGCGCCGGCGACGCAAGAGTACGCAGAGGACCGCGTTCTGGCGGCATCTTTAAGCAGTGCAGTGCAGGATTCAGCGTCTGCAGCATCTTCTCCACAGAATGCTACGGCGCTTGACGGCAGTCCCACTTTCCCTTGAGACATCTGCTCGGGAAGCAGCGTGAAGGTAACGCTGGCCCGAGCATCGGTGGTTCAGTGGTAGAATGCTCGCCTGCCACGCGGGCGGCCCGGGTTCGATTCCCGGCCGATGCATCATTTTGTTTTTTCTCCGGTAGGGGTGCTGCGTGTCTTTCGCACTCGAACTGCGTGAGCCATGAGAATGAACCGCGGGATTCCGTGTGGAAAGAACCAATCATGCAGCGCGGACGACTGCTCGTTTGGACTCCTGCGTGCTATTGTACATACTGGCGTCGGCCTAGCATCGCAAGTTGCCTGCCGCGCCGTGAATGCACGTGTAGCAACAGAAAAAATGAGCCAGGGAGTGCAGACTCTCTACCACTTGTATTCGGTACTTACCAAGACTCCAGAAGGCCTAACGATCGCCTGCCTCGGTAGCGCAGTAGGCAGCGCGGAAGTCTCATAATCTTAAGGTCGTGAGTTCGATCCTCACCCGGGGCATCTAATTTTCTGTGACTGATGGTGGTGCTGGTGCTAGGGCGCCAACTTATTTCTTGTTTGTTATCCACAACGTTTCAACGCTTCAGCGGGAAAATGTTTACTTCCTCTTATTGCTACATACAGCTTCCCTTTTCCTCTTCTCCCAGCAGAGCATGAAGCCAAAAGCATTGCTCTGCGACGTTTGAGGTGCGCGCCTTGCCAGTCAGTATGTGCAAAGATGCTCGCAAAGAGAGCGACAATGCGACAAGCGACCGTACGAACGGGCGAATGAAACGGCCGCATCCGGTGTGGTCTAGTGGCTAGGATACCTGGCTTTCACCCAGGAGGCCCGGGTTCGATTCCCGGTACCGGAACGGAATTTTTTCCACACGAATCGTGACAAGTTTGAGCTGTCCGAGCGGCCGTTTCCCGTCCTGCTCGCAATATAGCTACTGTTTCGTGACCGTCAGCAGAATATAGACTAGGGAAGCAGACACACGACGACCATAGGAATGGTGTATGGCTTCATGCCACCCGATTCCAGCGTAGGGCTGAGCAGCTGCATCTGCCGAGGCCCGTTAGCTCAGTTGGTTAGAGCGTCGTGCTAATAACGCGAAGGTCGTGGGTTCGATCCCCCCACGGGCCACTACTCTTTTACTACTGCGAAAAGGCAGCGCCGATTTCAGCTGGCGAGTGTGATGACCAAATGATCATCACCCTGCGTGGAAGTTGACAGAGGATCCGAACCCGACTCGTCGGCAAGCACTACAGCATTCACTCGGCAATGGCCATAATATCTTGCATACACTGGTTAGAGAAAATGAAAGAAAATGTCCGATTGCCGATGCGTAACAACTTTGGCCCTTGTCAGTACTTGGGCGGGTGAGCGCATGGGAACACAGGGCACTATTGGCAGTTTTACTTCCTATTTTTGTTTGTCCTTTGTTTTCGGAGCTACAGCCCGATTCGGTCAGGGAGACGCCACCGTGAAATGAAGGGGGCGTGCTGTGTGTCCATCGCCTCGCCTCGCCTCGCCTCTCCTTACCTCTCTCAGTCGTTTCTCGTGCTTGTCGTTTTCATATAGGCCGATTTGAGAGCGTCAGCTCTCGCGTCAGCTGAGCAAAGTCGAGACAAGTCGAGACACACTAAGGGCTGGTATGCAGCGAGTAAGAGGGCGAAAAAACAATAGTTTAAGAGCGCGTGGCAAAAGTACTCATACGCGAAATTAAAAGCCTGCTGCGGTGGCCGGGAATCGAACCCGGATCAACTGCTTGGAAGGCAACTATGCTGACCATTACACCACCACCGCACAAGCGAGCGCCCCGCCACCGCGCTGAGTCGGCTTCCCGCCTGTCGACAGCGGCCGAAGGTGATCGTACCCGGCAGGCGCATTTCGAGGCAGGCTAGGGGAGCACATCCAGACGCATTCGGACAGCGTATCCGCGCACATTTCGCATCCTTTGGCAAGAGTCGGCGCCGGCGACGCAAGAGTACGCAGAGGACCGCGTTCTGGCGGCATCTTTAAGCAGTGCAGTGCAGGATTCAGCGTCTGCAGCATCTTCTCCACAGAATGCTACGGCGCTTGACGGCAGTCCCACTTTCCCTTGAGACATCTGCTCGGGAAGCAGCGTGAAGGTAACGCTGGCTCGAGCATCGGTGGTTCAGTGGTAGAATGCTCGCCTGCCACGCGGGCGGCCCGGGTTCGATTCCCGGCCGATGCATCATTTTGTTTTTTCTCCGGTAGGGGTGCTGCGTGTCTTTCGCACTCGAACTGCGTGAGCCATGAGAATGAACCGCGGGATTCCGTGTGGAAAGAACCAATCATGCAGCGCGGACGACTGCTCGTTTGGACTCCTGCGTGCTATTGTACATACTGGCGTCGGCCTAGCATCGCAAGTTGCCTGCCGCGCCGTGAATGCACGTGTAGCAACAGAAAAAATGAGCCAGGGAGTGCAGACTCTCTACCACTTGTATTCGGTACTTACCAAGACTCCAGAAGGCCTAACGATCGCCTGCCTCGGTAGCGCAGTAGGCAGCGCGGAAGTCTCATAATCTTAAGGTCGTGAGTTCGATCCTCACCCGGGGCATCTAATTTTCTGTGACTGATGGTGGTGCTGGTGCTAGGGCGCCAACTTATTTCTTGTTTGTTATCCACAACGTTTCAACGCTTCAGCGGGAAAATGTTTACTTCCTCTTATTGCTACATACAGCTTCCCTTTTCCTCTTCTCCCAGCAGAGCATGAAGCCAAAAGCATTGCTCTGCGACGTTTGAGGTGCGCGCCTTGCCAGTCAGTATGTGCAAAGATGCTCGCAAAGAGAGCGACAATGCGACAAGCGACCGTACGAACGGGCGAATGAAACGGCCGCATCCGGTGTGGTCTAGTGGCTAGGATACCTGGCTTTCACCCAGGAGGCCCGGGTTCGATTCCCGGTACCGGAACGGAATTTTTTCCACACGAATCGTGACAAGTTTGAGCTGTCCGAGCGGCCGTTTCCCGTCCTGCTCGCAATATAGCTACTGTTTCGTGACCGTCAGCAGAATATAGACTAGGGAAGCAGACACACGACGACCATAGGAATGGTGTATGGCTTCATGCCACCCGATTCCAGCGTAGGGCTGAGCAGCTGCATCTGCCGAGGCCCGTTAGCTCAGTTGGTTAGAGCGTCGTGCTAATAACGCGAAGGTCGTGGGTTCGATCCCCCCACGGGCCACTACTCTTTTACTACTGCGAAAAGGCAGCGCCGATTTCAGCTGGCGAGTGTGATGACCAAATGATCATCACCCTGCGTGGAAGTTGACAGAGGATCCGAACCCGACTCGTCGGCAAGCACTACAGCATTCACTCGGCAATGGCCATAATATCTTGCATACACTGGTTAGAGAAAATGAAAGAAAATGTCCGATTGCCGATGCGTAACAACTTTGGCCCTTGTCAGTACTTGGGCGGGTGAGCGCATGGGAACACAGGGCACTATTGGCAGTTTTACTTCCTATTTTTGTTTGTCCTTTGTTTTCGGAGCTACAGCCCGATTCGGTCAGGGAGACGCCACCGTGAAATGAAGGGGGCGTGCTGTGTGTCCATCGCCTCGCCTCGCCTCGCCTCTCCTTACCTCTCTCAGTCGTTTCTCGTGCTTGTCGTTTTCATATAGGCCGATTTGAGAGCGTCAGCTCTCGCGTCAGCTGAGCAAAGTCGAGACAAGTCGAGACACACTAAGGGCTGGTATGCAGCGAGTAAGAGGGCGAAAAAACAATAGTTTAAGAGCGCGTGGCAAAAGTACTCATACGCGAAATTAAAAGCCTGCTGCGGTGGCCGGGAATCGAACCCGGATCAACTGCTTGGAAGGCAACTATGCTGACCATTACACCACCACCGCACAAGCGAGCGCCCCGCCACCGCGCTGAGTCGGCTTCCCGCCTGTCGACAGCGGCCGAAGGTGATCGTACCCGGCAGGCGCATTTCGAGGCAGGCTAGGGGAGCACATCCAGACGCATTCGGACAGCGTATCCGCGCACATTTCGCATCCTTTGGCAAGAGTCGGCGCCGGCGACGCAAGAGTACGCAGAGGACCGCGTTCTGGCGGCATCTTTAAGCAGTGCAGTGCAGGATTCAGCGTCTGCAGCATCTTCTCCACAGAATGCTACGGCGCTTGACGGCAGTCCCACTTTCCCTTGAGACATCTGCTCGGGAAGCAGCGTGAAGGTAACGCTGGCTCGAGCATCGGTGGTTCAGTGGTAGAATGCTCGCCTGCCACGCGGGCGGCCCGGGTTCGATTCCCGGCCGATGCATCATTTTGTTTTTTCTCCGGTAGGGGTGCTGCGTGTCTTTCGCACTCGAACTGCGTGAGCCATGAGAATGAACCGCGGGATTCCGTGTGGAAAGAACCAATCATGCAGCGCGGACGACTGCTCGTTTGGACTCCTGCGTGCTATTGTACATACTGGCGTCGGCCTAGCATCGCAAGTTGCCTGCCGCGCCGTGAATGCACGTGTAGCAACAGAAAAAATGAGCCAGGGAGTGCAGACTCTCTACCACTTGTATTCGGTACTTACCAAGACTCCAGAAGGCCTAACGATCGCCTGCCTCGGTAGCGCAGTAGGCAGCGCGGAAGTCTCATAATCTTAAGGTCGTGAGTTCGATCCTCACCCGGGGCATCTAATTTTCTGTGACTGATGGTGGTGCTGGTGCTAGGGCGCCAACTTATTTCTTGTTTGTTATCCACAACGTTTCAACGCTTCAGCGGGAAAATGTTTACTTCCTCTTATTGCTACATACAGCTTCCCTTTTCCTCTTCTCCCAGCAGAGCATGAAGCCAAAAGCATTGCTCTGCGACGTTTGAGGTGCGCGCCTTGCCAGTCAGTATGTGCAAAGATGCTCGCAAAGAGAGCGACAATGCGACAAGCGACCGTACGAACGGGCGAATGAAACGGCCGCATCCGGTGTGGTCTAGTGGCTAGGATACCTGGCTTTCACCCAGGAGGCCCGGGTTCGATTCCCGGTACCGGAACGGAATTTTTTCCACACGAATCGTGACAAGTTTGAGCTGTCCGAGCGGCCGTTTCCCGTCCTGCTCGCAATATAGCTACTGTTTCGTGACCGTCAGCAGAATATAGACTAGGGAAGCAGACACACGACGACCATAGGAATGGTGTATGGCTTCATGCCACCCGATTCCAGCGTAGGGCTGAGCAGCTGCATCTGCCGAGGCCCGTTAGCTCAGTTGGTTAGAGCGTCGTGCTAATAACGCGAAGGTCGTGGGTTCGATCCCCCCACGGGCCACTACTCTTTTACTACTGCGAAAAGGCAGCGCCGATTTCAGCTGGCGAGTGTGATGACCAAATGATCATCACCCTGCGTGGAAGTTGACAGAGGATCCGAACCCGACTCGTCGGCAAGCACTACAGCATTCACTCGGCAATGGCCATAATATCTTGCATACACTGGTTAGAGAAAATGAAAGAAAATGTCCGATTGCCGATGCGTAACAACTTTGGCCCTTGTCAGTACTTGGGCGGGTGAGCGCATGGGAACACAGGGCACTATTGGCAGTTTTACTTCCTATTTTTGTTTGTCCTTTGTTTTCGGAGCTACAGCCCGATTCGGTCAGGGAGACGCCACCGTGAAATGAAGGGGGCGTGCTGTGTGTCCATCGCCTCGCCTCGCCTCGCCTCTCCTTACCTCTCTCAGTCGTTTCTCGTGCTTGTCGTTTTCATATAGGCCGATTTGAGAGCGTCAGCTCTCGCGTCAGCTGAGCAAAGTCGAGACAAGTCGAGACACACTAAGGGCTGGTATGCAGCGAGTAAGAGGGCGAAAAAACAATAGTTTAAGAGCGCGTGGCAAAAGTACTCATACGCGAAATTAAAAGCCTGCTGCGGTGGCCGGGAATCGAACCCGGATCAACTGCTTGGAAGGCAACTATGCTGACCATTACACCACCACCGCACAAGCGAGCGCCCCGCCACCGCGCTGAGTCGGCTTCCCGCCTGTCGACAGCGGCCGAAGGTGATCGTACCCGGCAGGCGCATTTCGAGGCAGGCTAGGGGAGCACATCCAGACGCATTCGGACAGCGTATCCGCGCACATTTCGCATCCTTTGGCAAGAGTCGGCGCCGGCGACGCAAGAGTACGCAGAGGACCGCGTTCTGGCGGCATCTTTAAGCAGTGCAGTGCAGGATTCAGCGTCTGCAGCATCTTCTCCACAGAATGCTACGGCGCTTGACGGCAGTCCCACTTTCCCTTGAGACATCTGCTCGGGAAGCAGCGTGAAGGTAACGCTGGCTCGAGCATCGGTGGTTCAGTGGTAGAATGCTCGCCTGCCACGCGGGCGGCCCGGGTTCGATTCCCGGCCGATGCATCATTTTGTTTTTTCTCCGGTAGGGGTGCTGCGTGTCTTTCGCACTCGAACTGCGTGAGCCATGAGAATGAACCGCGGGATTCCGTGTGGAAAGAACCAATCATGCAGCGCGGACGACTGCTCGTTTGGACTCCTGCGTGCTATTGTACATACTGGCGTCGGCCTAGCATCGCAAGTTGCCTGCCGCGCCGTGAATGCACGTGTAGCAACAGAAAAAATGAGCCAGGGAGTGCAGACTCTCTACCACTTGTATTCGGTACTTACCAAGACTCCAGAAGGTCTAACGATCGCCTGCCTCGGTAGCGCAGTAGGCAGCGCGTAAGTCTCATAATCTTAAGGTCGTGAGTTCGATCCTCACCGGGGCATCTAATTTTCTGTGACTGATGGTGGTGCTGGTGCTAGGGCGCCAACTTATTTCTTGTTTGTTATCCACAACGTTTCAACGCTTCAGCGGGAAAATGTTTACTTCCTCTTATTGCTACATACAGCTTCCCTTTTCCTCTTCTCCCAGCAGAGCATGAAGCCAAAAGCATTGCTCTGCGACGTTTGAGGTGCGCGCCTTGCCAGTCAGTATGTGCAAAGATGCTCGCAAAGAGAGCGACAATGCGACAAGCGACCGTACGAACGGGCGAATGAAACGGCCGCATCCGGTGTGGTCTAGTGGCTAGGATACCTGGCTTTCACCCAGGAGGCCCGGGTTCGATTCCCGGTACCGGAACGGAATTTTTTCCACACGAATCGTGACAAGTTTGAGCTGTCCGAGCGGCCGTTTCCCGTCCTGCTCGCAATATAGCTACTGTTTCGTGACCGTCAGCAGAATATAGACTAGGGAAGCAGACACACGACGACCATAGGAATGGTGTATGGCTTCATGCCACCCGATTCCAGCGTAGGGCTGAGCAGCTGCATCTGCCGAGGCCCGTTAGCTCAGTTGGTTAGAGCGTCGTGCTAATAACGCGAAGGTCGTGGGTTCGATCCCCCCACGGGCCACTACTCTTTTACTACTGCGAAAAGGCAGCGCCGATTTCAGCTGGCGAGTGTGATGACCAAATGATCATCACCCTGCGTGGAAGTTGACAGAGGATCCGAACCCGACTCGTCGGCAAGCACTACAGCATTCACTCGGCAATGGCCATAATATCTTGCATACACTGGTTAGAGAAAATGAAAGAAAATGTCCGATTGCCGATGCGTAACAACTTTGGCCCTTGTCAGTACTTGGGCGGGTGAGCGCATGGGAACACAGGGCACTATTGGCAGTTTTACTTCCTATTTTTGTTTGTCCTTTGTTTTCGGAGCTACAGCCCGATTCGGTCAGGGAGACGCCACCGTGAAATGAAGGGGGGCGTGCTGTGTGTCCATCGCCTCGCCTCGCCTCGCCTCTCCTTACCTCTCTCAGTCGTTTCTCGTGCTTGTCGTTTTCATATAGGCCGATTTGAGAGCGTCAGCTCTCGCGTCAGCTGAGCAAAGTCGAGACAAGTCGAGACACACTAAGGGCTGGTATGCAGCGAGTAAGAGGGCGAAAAAACAATAGTTTAAGAGCGCGTGGCAAAAGTACTCATACGCGAAATTAAAAGCCTGCTGCGGTGGCCGGGAATCGAACCCGGATCAACTGCTTGGAAGGCAACTATGCTGACCATTACACCACCACCGCACAAGCGAGCGCCCCGCCACCGCGCTGAGTCGGCTTCCCGCCTGTCGACAGCGGCCGAAGGTGATCGTACCCGGCAGGCGCATTTCGAGGCAGGCTAGGGGAGCACATCCAGACGCATTCGGACAGCGTATCCGCGCACATTTCGCATCCTTTGGCAAGAGTCGGCGCCGGCGACGCAAGAGTACGCAGAGGACCGCGTTCTGGCGGCATCTTTAAGCAGTGCAGTGCAGGATTCAGCGTCTGCAGCATCTTCTCCACAGAATGCTACGGCGCTTGACGGCAGTCCCACTTTCCCTTGAGACATCTGCTCGGGAAGCAGCGTGAAGGTAACGCTGGCTCGAGCATCGGTGGTTCAGTGGGTAGAATGCTCGCCTGCCACGCGGGCGGCCCGGGTTCGATTCCGGCCGATGCATCATTTTGTTTTTTCTCCGGTAGGGGTGCTGCGTGTCTTTCGCACTCGAACTGCGTGAGCCATGAGAATGAACCGCGGGATTCCGTGTGGAAAGAACCAATCATGCAGCGCGGACGACTGCTCGTTTGGACTCCTGCGTGCTATTGTACATACTGGCGTCGGCCTAGCATCGCAAGTTGCCTGCCGCGCCGTGAATGCACGTGTAGCAACAGAAAAAATGAGCCAGGGAGTGCAGACTCTCTACCACTTGTATTCGGTACTTACCAAGACTCCAGAAGGCCTAACGATCGCCTGCCTCGGTAGCGCAGTAGGCAGCGCGGAAGTCTCATAATCTTAAGGTCGTGAGTTCGATCCTCACCCGGGGCATCTAATTTTCTGTGACTGATGGTGGTGCTGGTGCTAGGGCGCCAACTTATTTCTTGTTTGTTATCCACAACGTTTCAACGCTTCAGCGGGAAAATGTTTACTTCCTCTTATTGCTACATACAGCTTCCCTTTTCCTCTTCTCCCAGCAGAGCATGAAGCCAAAAGCATTGCTCTGCGACGTTTGAGGTGCGCGCCTTGCCAGTCAGTATGTGCAAAGATGCTCGCAAAGAGAGCGACAATGCGACAAGCGACCGTACGAACGGGCGAATGAAACGGCCGCATCCGGTGTGGTCTAGTGGCTAGGATACCTGGCTTTCACCCAGGAGGCCCGGGTTCGATTCCCGGTACCGGAACGGAATTTTTTCCACACGAATCGTGACAAGTTTGAGCTGTCCGAGCGGCCGTTTCCCGTCCTGCTCGCAATATAGCTACTGTTTCGTGACCGTCAGCAGAATATAGACTAGGGAAGCAGACACACGACGACCATAGGAATGGTGTATGGCTTCATGCCACCCGATTCCAGCGTAGGGCTGAGCAGCTGCATCTGCCGAGGCCCGTTAGCTCAGTTGGT